>NC_143032.1:24017500-24117500 GCF_057628025.1 Oncorhynchus mykiss
ATGGTGGTCTGCTTGAAACATGTTGGTATTACAGACTCGGTCAGGGAGAGGTTGAAAATGTCAGTGTAGACACTTGCAAGTTGATCAGTGCATGCTCTGAGTACATGTCCTGGTAATCTGTCTGGCCCTGCGGCCCTGTGAATGTTGACCTGTTTAAAGGTCTTACTTATATCGGCTACGGAGAGCGTGATCACACAGTCGTCCGGAACAGCTGGTGCTTTCATGCATGCTTCAGTTTTGTTTTCCTCAAAGCGAACATAGAGGTCGTTTAGCTAATCTGGTAGGCTCGTGTCACTGGTTAACTCGCGGCTGTGCTTCCCTTTGTAGCCCGTAATTGTTTCCAAGCCCTGCCATAACCGAAGAGCGTCGGAGCCGGTGTAATAGGATTCAATCTTAGTCCCGTATTGATGCTTTGCCTGTTTGATGGTTTGTTGGAGGGCATAGCGTGAGTTTTTACAAGTGTCTGGGTTAGACTCCGGCTCCTTGAAAGCGTCAGCTCTACCCTTCAGCTCAGTGTGGATGTTGCGTCTAATACATGGCTTCTGGTTGGGGTATGTGCGTCACTGTGTCACTGTGGTGATGACGTCATCGATGCACTTATTAATGAAGCCAATGATTGATGTGGTGTACTCCTCAATGCCATCGGAAGAATCCCGGAACATATTCAAGTCTGTGCTAGCAAAACAGTCCTGTAGCTTAGCATCTGAGTCATCTGACCACTTCCATATTAAGTGAATTACTGTTACTTCCTGCTTTAGATTTTGCTTGTAAGCAAGAATCAGGATAATAGAGTTATGGTCAGATTTGCAAATTGGAGGGCGAGGGAGAGCTTTCTACGCATCTCTGTGTGTGGAGTAAAGGTGTGGGGATTTTCCCCTCTGGCTGCACATACAATATGCAGATAGAAATGAGGTAAAACGGATTTAAGTTACCATGCATTAAAGTCCCCGGCCACTAGGAGCGCCGCCTCTGGATGAGCATTTTCTTCTTTGCTTATGTCTTATACAGCTCGTTGAGTGCAGTCTTAGTGCCAGCATCGTTTTGTGGTGGTAAATAGACAGCTATGAAAAATATTAATGAAAAGTCTCTTGGTAAATAGTGTGGTCTACAGCTTATCATGAGATATTTTACCTCAGGCAAGCAAATCCTAGAGACTTCCTTAATATTAGATTTCGTGCACCTGCTGTTATTGACAAATAGACACAGAACTCCACCCCTTGTCTTACCGGAGGCAGCTGTTCTATCTCGCCGATGGACCAAAAACCCAGCCAGCTGTATGTTATCCATGTCGTCGTTCATCCACGACTCGGTGAAACATAAGATATTATAGTTTCTAATGTCTCTTTGTTAGGATAGTCTTGATCAGAGCTCATCCAGTGTTTTATCAAATTATTGTACGTTAGATAATAGTACGGAAGGTAGAGGCGGGTTACACACTCGCCGGCGGATTCTAACATTGCACCGCGACCTATGTCCCCTATATCTCCATTTGTTCTTCATGCGAATGGGATTTGTGCCCTGTCCGGTGTCGGAAGTAAATCCTTCCAGTCCGACTCGTTAACAAAACATCTTCGTCCAGTACGAGGTGAGTCACTGTTCTGATATCCAGAAGCTCTTTTCGGTCATAAGAGACGGTGGCAGAAACATTAAGTTCAAAATAAGTTACAAATAACTTTTAAAAAAACACACACAATAGCACAATTGGTCAGGAGCTTGTAAAATGGCAGCCATTTCCTCCACCGCCAACAGAACATGTTTTTCCTGGTTAGGGTTAAGGTTGGGTCTTCGAGTTAAGGTTAGGGTCAAGGTTAGGGTTAGGGTAAGGATATGGGTTAGGGGTTTGGGAAAATAGGATATTGAATGGGATTGAATTGTGTGTCCCCACAAGGTTAGTTGTACAAGACTGTGTGTGTGTGTGTGTGTGTGTGTGTGTGTGTGTGTGTGTGTGTGTGTGTGTGTGTGTGTGTGTGTGTGTGTGTGTGTGCAAGCAAGTGTGAAATAACATTTGTGTTATTGTCTTATCAAATCAAAGTACAATGAAATGCTTACTTGCCAGCTCTCCTCTCAGTACAGCAACTAAAAAGAAATATAAACAAATATGAAATAAAAAAACTAGTAAGAAATACACAAGCATCCAGTAAAAAAGAAGAGGCACATAAAGAAATATAAGTCGTTATATGAGTTATTTACACATGGTGGAAGTGGTGTGTGCCTGAACACGCGTGTTAAAACTGATCCTCATGTCTTTAGAGCCTATGGAAATGTTCAGAGCTGACCTGGGCTAAGTATCAGGCCCATTAAAGGACACTGGTGATAATGTTAAAGGTCCAATGCAGCTGTTTTTGTTTTCAATTGAAATGGTCAAAAAAATAAATCATAAGTAGCTTCTTAGCTAAGAGCAATTTCTCAAGCAAGAATTTTGCTATGACTGTCTGGGAGTTGTCTCAGTGGGGAGGGGAAAACTTCAAACTAGCTTTGGAACTTTCTTTCTTTGGGGCGGCAGGTAGCCTAGTGGTTAACAATGCATTTAACCCACTCTTCCCCAGTGGACAATCATTGTAAATAAGAATTTGTTCTTAACTGACATGCCTAGTTAAATAAAGGCTAAAATTATTGCTCTATTAACACATTAACAGCCTGGTAATGTAACCAGGTGGGCCATAACTCTATCCCACAAAAACAGGAAGAGATTTCAGGCTGTTTTTTCAAACAGGTCTTATACTAAAAGAGCATTATATTATATTCACAATTAACAGTATTATTCCAACCACATAGTGTGGCCAGTTTATTAGGTACACAACACGTTCACGAAAATGGATCGCATCCAGTTACTGTTCGATTGAACATTAGAACGGGCAAACGAGTGACCTAAGCAACTTTGAGCGTGGTAAGATCATCGGCGCCAGGCATTTCAGATAGGTGTACCTATTAAACTGGCCGGTGGTGTCTATAAAACAGAGTTTTATATTAATTATGTTTTGGACTGCACTGGGCCTTTAAGAGCTGATCTGGACTCAGTATGAAGCTCATCAGTGTGTGAATAAATGGCACAATGTAGTGTTTGCATGATAAAAACTACAGCAACATGGTCCATAATGGATGACCATTAAAGAGCAGAATAAAGGGAATAAAGAGAATGGAGAGATTACTAAGTGCTACAATCAGCCTGTACCCTTCAACCACCAGACACTGGCTGTCAACTAGTCACCATGGACGTATTATCCCAGACCATTTACTCTATTCTAACTGTCAACGCTGTCTGTGTCTGTTGACTCTTAGTGTGTCTCACTCAGACTGACTAAAACAGAGATGAAAAGGAGTCATTCATTCCAGGAAACTACAGCTGATGTGTACAGCCATAGGACTACTAGTGCATCTTTGCATGACGAGAAGTATTTTCTTTTATTATTTTCAGCCACTTACACACACGCACGTGCACACGCGCACGCACACACACACACACACAGCCATACGTGACAGAGACCAGTCAGTGGAGACACAGCCATAGAGCCTCGGGCAGGAAATTAGATTATAATTACTCATACCAGCTGACATGTTGTTCAGCTTCATTTAGTTATCATTAGACAGACGACTGGAGGACCCCCGGCTTGTTATTTTTAGAGCATCACTGCGTCCACATCCCAAATAGCACCTTATTCCCTACATAGTGCACTACTTTTTTTTACCAGGGCCCATAGGGCTCAGATCAAAAGTAGTGCACTACACAGTATGTAGGGAATCGAGTGGAATTTGGGATGCAGCCTGTATCTGAAGAACAGCCCAGTCTCTGATGTGTCAATGTATGTTTCTCCATGTTTATTTCATCTCCCTAGGAGTCATATAAAGGATGAGATTTTAAATGATTTTATAGATTCGCCAAGACATTTGATGAGCATGTCATCTTCACATCTGTCTGCTTGGTTGCACTCTAGATAACATCAGTACGATTCACCTGCAGTATATCATCATCACTCACTAGACCAATCAATACACGTGATGCACAGGGTAAATATGAAGGGTTTGATTCCAAAACATATAAAACACCATTTTTTTACGTTTGCAATTTAAAAAAAAAATCTGAAATAAATGTACATGGGTCCCTTTCAGTGTGTATGAGTTATGGCTGTTATCATGCTTTAAAACGTTTACTTTAGATGTGATTTAGAATGTGTTTTTTTTTTTGCAAAACATGATATCCAACACAGTTTCTAACCAAAATGTGCTACATTCAGTACCATCTGTTTAGAGTTTCATGAGAGTTGGGACATTGAGGTTTCTGCATTATTATGCATTTACACGACACTACAACCAAAGATAGAACAATGAGACAGATATTTCACCAGATGTATAAATGTGAAGCATCTGGTTGGTGTTTCTACTCACTTCCACATATGGTGGTGAGAAGAAACCCAGTGGCCGGCAGTGGCTGTGCGAGAAGACGGAGCAAGATGGATTTTGGCCAACATTCTGCTAATTTTCTCATCAATGAAACATTTGATCCCAATACAGTTTTCTGTTTCCAAAACTAAAATCTGCTATGAACAGTAGACTAAGTTTTGTGGACTTTACCCTTCAGCAAAGTTTCTAAAAGTTGCACTGTTCAGAGGGAGTGCAAGGGCGGATTTAGTTATTCCACACGTGCACTTCCCAGAGTAAACATTCCCTAATGGAAATATGCAAATACATGCTAAAACGGCCAATAGGCCCTCGCTAGCTTGTGCTTGGCTCTGCCCACCTCCTTGCTATGCCCACTATGATTAATTTGCTCCCATTGGAAACGACAGGCTGGGGTCTATCTTGGGTTGGTTATGAAAATCTTTGCTACAACATTACAGTATATGGCAGCCATGTTAGCTCCCATTAACAGAATGAGCATTATGATGCATTTAGCCTACATGACAGATACAAATTCTAGTTGCTTAAATGTCCAAAAAGAAAACACACATTGTTCACCCTCTGGATACAATATATTGGCTATGTGATAGGCACAATACAGTTGAAACAAATAGATTATTTTTATATTTATTTATTTATGTGATAATTGACCATTTATTACACGTAACTTGTTTAAAACCCAATCTGGATATATTTTCTATTGGAGCTCTGCTGTATCACATTTATTTACCTCTGGATACATAGCGTTTATTTACCTCTGGATACATAGCGTTTATTTACCTCTGGATACATAGCGTTTATTTACTTCTGGATACATAGCGTTTATTTACCTCTGGATACATAGTATTTATTTACTTCTGGATACATAGCGTTTATTTACCTCTGGATACATAGCGTTTATTTACCTCTGGATACATAGCGTTTATTTACCTCTGGATACATAACGTTTATTTACCTCTGGATACATAGCGTTTATTTACCTCTGGATACATAGCATTTATTTACCTCTGGATACATAGCGTTTATTTACCTCTGGATACATAGTGTTTATTTACCTCTGGATACATAGCGTTTATTTACCTCTGGATACATAGTGTTTATTTACTTCTGGATACATAGCGTTTATTTACCTCTGGATACATAGTGTTTATTTACTTCTGGATACATAGCGTTTATTTACCTCTGGATACATAACGTTTATTTACTTCTGGATACATAGCATTTATTTACCTCTGGATACATAGCATTTATTTACCTCTGGATACATAGCATTTATTTACCTCTGGATACATAGCATTTATTTACCTCTGGATACATAACGTTTTGCCACAAAACATGATTATTTGTCTCTCTAAAATAAAAATACCTTGCAATATCTTTGAAACAAAATCCCCTTTTGTCTTCTCTCTAGCCCATGTCATGGTAAGATGAACAAATAATAGCTCTATCTGTTTCACAAGATGTGTGTTCACGTTAATTTACAAACACTTCAAGAAATTGATATATCACATTTTGGAATGTGTGTGTACAGTATGTGTGAGTGCGCGTGTGTGCATGCATGTGTGTGTGTGTGTGTGTGTGTGTGTAATAAGGTCAGTGTGTTGACAATGTCACCTGGAGCGTCTGAACCCAGCCAGGCCGGAACGAGACGCCTCGTCGATCAGTGGCGTCACAATCTTCTCTGTCATGTCTGAGAGGACTGTGAATGTGGGCTCCACGATGAAATCAATAAATCCTGAGGGAATGAGAGACATATAGAACCACTGAGATCTATCTATCTATCTATCTATCTGTGTGTGTGTGTGTGTGTGTGTGTGTGTGTGTGTGTGTGTGTGTGTGTGTGTGTGTGTGTGTGTGTGTGTGTATGTATGTATGTATGTATGCATGTATCTATGTATCTATGTATCCATCTATGCACACACTGACTCACCAATTTGAGACTGGGCCACCATGGTTGACTTTCGGTCACACAGAGGAGAGAATGGCAGGCCCAGCTCTGCTTCTTTATCCCCCTGAGAACACAACATGACAACAGTGAACAGAGTCTTTATGTATGGAGGAATGAAGTCCCTCACAGCCTAAGTGTACTTCATACCAAAGAGATTGGGTAGAGGTATGCTTTCCACAATTCCAGTAAGTTTCCCAAAATTACCAGGTTTGCCAAAAATCCCTGTTGGAAGATTTTTGGAGTCAGAAGGGAATAAGCAGTGAATCCGGAATTCTCTTACCATTACTTCTGGCAAACTTGGGGAACTTTGCAACCCTAAGTAGGGGGTATTTATTACTGGCCTCAGCAGAGAAAAAACAACAACAACTTCTATCTCCCAGTACTGTTGTCTTCCCCTAAAAATCAACCTTGTCAGTTGGGCTGAACAGAACAACATCAAAGGAGCCAATTTAAGAAAAGGAAATCTATGTATGGTAAATAAAATATTGGTATGTCCTGGTCATTCATTATACTTGACATTTCTATTAATATGATTAGTGGAGCAGCACCTGGGAATGAACTGATTACATTTCACCATGGCTTCATTCCAAATAGCACCCTCCTGTTCCCTATGGAGTGCACTACTTTTGATCAGAGGCCTATGGGACGCAGCATTTTTTCAAATTCTAGAAAGAGACCACATTCTACCGGCTAATTTCATTTTCACAGAACAGAGTGTGGTGTTAATTAGCATGTAATGGTAATGGGGAGGATATCCCTACTTTAAAATCACACCTAATAGAAAATTGGGATCGGATTCTCTGTTGGTTGACTCCGGGTAAATTTCTTCATGCCCTTGTTAATATCCAATGCAATTTGATAATGTATTCCATTTTTTTTTTTATATTTAGAATTTTCAAGAACAGCTATATTACTCATTGTCACTTTATATTCATAATGATGACAGATGTAATTTATGCAATTCATAAAGAGTAATATCCTCCTTTTGTTTAAAGAAATTGGATCCTTGTGAAATACCTTGTGAAATGACTGTCCAATATCTCTTATCAATAATGACTCGACAATGTGACATTCAGAAGTGCAGATTTCTCACGTTTCACTATTTGGAGATCTGCGTCTTGTCTTGCGAGAGGAGTGGTAGTCTAGTATCAGATTCATGGGATTAGTGTTGAGCAAGGAAGGAATGAAAACCAGACTGATTAGGATTAAAATACTGTTAACACACTGTTTTATTTGGGAAGGTAGTAGGATTAGGAAGATGCCAGCACTACGTATCGGACTTGGTACACTGGACCTTGTCCCACACCTCTCTGACCAGGGTCCACATTCATGAAGTATCTCAGAGTAGGAGTGCTGATCTTGGATCAGGTACCCCTGATCTATATCAGCATTCTTAATGGTGCCCAAGTGGTGGTTAGGGTGACGTTTTAGGTGTTAAGGGTCAGGGGTTAGAGATCTGGGTTAAGGGGTTAGTATAGACTGACCTGTCTGAAAAACTCTTCCAGGAGTGATGTGGTCCACCTGTGGTGCAGATCCCAGTTCTTGGCCGGGTGGCTGATGTCAGCTGTGTGCAAAATCAGTGATAAGGCCTTGGGCTTGAGAATCCTACAGAGGAAAACAGTGTAGAGCAAATTAAATCAAATCAAACTTTGTCACATGCGCCAAATACAACAGACCTTACCGTGAAATGCTTACTTACAAGCCCTTAACCAACAATGCAGTTCAAGAAAGGGTTTAAGAAAATATTTACCAAATACACAAAGTAAAAAACAATAAAAGTAACACAATAAAATAACAATAACTAGGCCATAGACAGGGGGTACCAGTACCGAGTCAAAGTACAGGGATACAGGTTAGTCAAGGTAATTTGTACATGAAGGTAGGGGTAAAGTGACTATGCATAGATAATAAACAGCGAGTAGCAGCAGTGTAAAAACAAATGTGGGGGTCAATGTAAATAATCCGGGTGGCCATTTGATTAATTGTTCAGCCGTGTTATGGCTTGGGTGTAGAAGCTGTTAAAGAGCCTTTTGGTCCTAGACTTGGCGCTCCGGTACTGCTTGCCATGCGGTAGCAGAGAGAACAGTCTATGACTTGGGTGACTGGAGTCTTTGACCATTTTTTGGGTGAACAGGGAGTACAGGAAGGGACTAAGCACGCACCCCTGAGGGGCCCCAGTGTTGAGGATCAGCGTGGCAGACCTGTTGTTGCCTACCCTTACCACCTGGGGGCGGCCTATTAGGAAGTCCAGGATCCAGTTGCAGAGGGAGGTGTTTAGTCCCATGGTCTTTAGCTTAGTGATACGCTTTGTGGGCGCTATGGTGTTGAACGCTGAGCTGTAGTCAATGAATAGCATTCTCACATAGGTGTTCCTTTTGTCCAGGTTGGAACGGGCAGTGTGGAGTGCAATTGAGATTACATCATCTGTTGGCACGGTATGCAAATTGGAGTGCATCTAGGGTATTCGGGATGATGCTGTTGATGTGAACCATAACCAGCCTTTCAAAGCGCTTCATGGCTCCCGACGTAAGTGCTAACGGTAATAATTTAGGCAGGTTACCTTCACTTCATTGGGCACAGGGACTGTGGTGGTCTGCTTGAAACATATAGGTATTACAAACTTCGTCAGGGAGAGGTTGACAATGTCAATGAAGACACTTGCCAGTTGGTCCACGTATGCTTTGAGTACATGTCCTGGTAATACGTCTGGCCCCGCGGCTTTGTGAATGTTGACCTGTTTAAAGGTCTTGCTCACATTGGCTGCCGAGAGCGTTATCACACAGTCGTCCGGAACAGCTGGTGCTCTCATGCATGCTTCAGTGTTGCCTGCCTCAGGGCATTTAGCTTGTCTGGTAGGCTTGCATTACTGGGCAGCTCGCAGCTGGGTTTCCCTCTGTAGTCCGTAATAGTTTTCAAGCCCTGCCACATCTGACGAGCATCAGAGCCGGTGTAGTAGGATTCAATCTTAATCCTGTATTGACGCTTTGCCTGCTTGATGGTTCGCCTGAGGGCGTAGCGCGATTTCTTACAAGCGTCTGGATTAATGTTCCGATAGCTCGATGCGGATGTTGCCTGTAATCCATAGCTTCTGGTTGGGATATGTACGTACGGTCACTGTGGGGACGACGTCATCGATGACTGAGTTAGTATACTCCTCAATGCCATTGGATGAATCCTGGAACATATTCCTGTCTGTGCTAGCAAAACGGTCCTGTAGCATAGCATCCGTGTCATCTGACCACTTTCGTATTGAGCGAGTCACTGGTACTTCCTGCTTTAGTTTTTGCTTGTAAGCAGGAATCAGGAGGATAGAATTATGGTCAGATTTGCCAAATGGAGGGCGAGGGAGAACTTTGTATGTGTCTCTGTGTGTGTAGTAAAGGTGGTCTAGAGGTTTTTTTCCTCTGGTTGCACATGTGACATGCAAGTACAAATGAGGTAAAATGGATTTAAGTTGGCCTGCATTGAAGTCTCCAGCATCGGTTTGTGGTGGAAAGTAGACGGCTACGAATAATATAGATGAGAACTCTCTTGGTAGATAGTGTTGTCTACAGCTTATCATAAGGTACTCTACCTCAGGCTAGCAATACCTTGAGACCTCTTTAATATTAGACATCGCGCACCAGCTGTTATTGACAAATAGACACACACCACCACTCCTCATCTTACCAGACGTAGCTTCTCTGTCCTGCCTATGCATGGAAAATCGTCGTTCAGCCACGACTCGATGAAAGTTTTTATTTTCCTGTTGGTAGGATAGTCTTGATCGTATATCATCCATTTTGTTTTCCAGTGATTGCACATTGGCCAATAGAACGGATGGTAGTGGAGGTTTACTCACTCTTGTATGAATTCTCAGAAGGCAGCCTGACCTCTGCCCACTTTTTCCCCGTCTTTTCTTCACGCAAATGACTGGGATTTGGGCCCGTTCACGTCGGACTTGTTAAAGAAAAGCTCTTCGTCCAGTTCAAGGTGAGTAATCGTTGTTCTGATGTCCAGAAGTTATTTTCGTCATAAGAGATGGTAGCAGCAACATTATGTACAAAATGAATAACAAACAACGCAAAAAACTAACAGAATAGCACAGTTGGTTAGGAGCCCGTAAAACGGCAGCCATCTCCTCCGGCATCATTCTTTTAACCAAGCAGAGAAGCAGAGAAGATTGCAAGGAACAAGTCCAGAGAGACTATAACAGAAGTCAACAGAAGTCTAAGAAAACAACAAACATGTCTCAGCAATATTGGTCTTTTGGATATTTGATCAGAGAGACAGCAGCTTGGGGTTATTGTATTTTTGGTATCAATTAGTGCATTTATGGTAGGGCAGGCTATGGTTTAGGACAAATGTGTGGGGAGTAATCTGAACTGGCACTATAGTCTACTATAGTGAACAGGATGCTATTTTAGATATATTGGTCTAGATAATTATAGAGCTAAATAAGAGTCACTCACGCCTCTGGCTGCTGGAGGAAGTTCTTCATGGCCTTGATCTGTTGGAAGTGACAGGACATGTCCGTGGCCAGGACCATTTCTACCACCAGCGCCCGTAGCTCTCTATGAGAGGGGGAGACATACAGACATTTTAGAGAGAGGATCAGACAGACAGACAGATGGACAGACTTGGTAGAGGTAGATAAAAGAGAGGATCAGACAGACAGGTTAGAGAGAGGAGTGGACAGGCAGACAGGTTAGAGGTAGGTTAGAGAGAAGCGCAGACAGACAGGTTAGAGGTAGGTTAGAGAGAGGAGTGGACAGACAGGTTAGAGGTAGATTAGCGAGTGGAGCAAACAGACAGGTTAGAGGTAGGTTAGAGAGAGGAGTGGACAGACAGGTTAGAGGTAGGTTTGAGAGAGGATCACACAGACAGGTTAGAGGTAGCTTAGAGAGAGGAGCAGACAGACAGGTTAGAGGTAGGTTAGAGAGAGGAGCAGACAGACAGGTTAGAGGTAGGTTAGAGAGAGGAGCAGACAGACAGGTTAGAGGTAGGTTAGAGAGAGGAGTGGACAGACAGGTTAGAGGTAGGTTAGAGAGAGGAGCAGACAGACAGGTTGAAGGTAGGTTCGAGAGAGGAGCAGACAGACAGGTTAGAGGTAGGTTAGAGAGAGGAGTGGACAGACAGGTTAGAGGTAGCTTAGAGAGAGGAGTGGACAGACAGGTTAGAGGTAGGTTAGAGAGAGGAGTGGACAGACAGGTTAGAGGTAGGTTAGAGAGAGGAGCAGACAGACAGGTTAGAGGTAGCTTAGAGAGAGGAGTGGACAGACAGGTTAGAGAGAGGAGTGGACAGACAGGTTAGAGGTAGGTTAGAGAGAGGAGCAGACAGACAGGTTAGAGGTAAGTTAGAGAGAGAAGCAGGCCGTGTCTGTGGCCAACACCATTTCAACCACCCAGGCACGTACACAGATAATGCTCTACCTGTGCAGAGCACCTGCCCCTTTGCACTTCCAGTCTCCAAAGTGCTCTTTTGTATGTTGGTATAATTTCCCCAAAACAATTTTGTCGTTGTTTTTCTGATCTGAACCCGCTGCCTGCAAGGCGTCATTAAATGATCCCCCTGTGGTCACCGGTCGAGTTCAGTGTATAGCTAGCTACATTCTTAGAACCTAAAATGGTTCTTCAGCTGTCCTCATGGGAGAACCTTTTGAAGAACCCTTTTTGGTTTGAGATAGAATCCTTTTGGTTCCAGGTAGAACCCTTTTGGGTTCCATGTAGAACCCTCTGTGTAAAGGGTTCCACATGGAGCCCAAAAGAGTTCTACCTGCAACCAAAATGGGTTCTCCTATGGGGACAGCCAAATAACATTTTTGGAACCCTTTTTTCTAAGAGTGTACCTAGCTAGTTTGAATATCAATACCACTGCCACAGCAGCATAATTGAGCAGTTTAACAACGTGAGTGACCTGCTAACATGCTGATTTACATAATCAAATCCAGTCTGGTTGGCTGATAGGCTTACGTGCAGCAGAGACACAGAAGGAGAGAAGAGGCTGCATCACCCACCCTCAGACTCAACTCCATCCCTTCAGCCGGGATAGATGTGTCAGGGAGGGGAAGGAGCAACACAGGTCGTCTTTAGCTAGCTAGCCACCATATAATGATAGCGTACTAAAATAACCACACCAAGCCACTTGCCAGTCAGCCATATATCATGAATATGAAATAATGTATGTTCATCGTCATCATAATGTTTTATGACAATAAATGATTTGCAAACAAAATACACATTTGAATTATGTTAAGCAAAGCATGTAGCTAATAGATCTGTGTTACATGACTATAGAGTTATGAAATATGCAATTACTTTTAAATGACATAATTATGAAATTAAACTATGAAGTTATAAGATTAGGGATATTAGATTGTGACGTTATTATTTAAGAGCATTGGTGATAAATCACAATCTGTAAAAAAAAAAAAAATGTTTTAAAAAGAAGGCTAATCTAGTAATCTAGCTAGCTAGCCATTTTGTTAACTGTAGCATATGGTAGCCTAATTAGTCTGCTTGCTAAGAACATTATCAGCCATCATCAGTGATCACCATGCTCTCTTTACTGGCTTATTTAGAGAATGGTAGGCTATAGTAAAGCAATATAGGTTATAGTAATTGTTGGCTACAGTATTTCTCACAATATTCTATTCATTTGCTCTCATTACTATCCTACTTAGAGATAGTGTAGAGCAGAATATCTATTCCTGAAGTGACCTCCAACCTCCCTGCTCCTCAAAACTTATTCCACTGGATCAAATCTTCAGACAGTATAGGATGTACATGATTGAGGCAACAAATGGTGTTGGGTTGGAAATAGTAATGGTAGGCTACAGTATTTCTTATAATCTTCTATTTTGACTGGAATTCTGTTGGTTATTGTTAATAAGGGCAACCTTCAATGCACTCCAAAATAGTTTTGCAAAATACTTTACTCATCAGATTGTGCTGTTTTACCCTCTTCTCAATGACACACATAAAGCATGTTAACCACATCTTAGCAAATGATACAACAATAATGTCTATTTTGCCAATTGTTTTTATGTAATCAAATAATCAAACAAATCATTTCTCAACAAGTCTCTGATCGCGGTTGTGGGAGTTTTGCCCTTTTTTTTGTTTGAGCACGTGCCACCCAAGAGGTCTGTGCACGGCCTTGCTACCACCAGGGTCCAGAACTCTCTGAGTCTCGCCTACCTCCAGTCGTCTTTGGACAGGTTGAGGAGGATGTTCATCTCGTCATCGTCCTGTAGGAGGCGGTAGGCAGCACTCACATGGTGGTTCTCCAGAACTGCACGGTCATTATACAAGATGGCTGTGCCTGACCTGAGACAACACAGTTAGGAGAGGGTAAACCATAGAAATAGGGAAAGTCCGTTCTAGTAATTATATTTCAATGTGGTAAATATAAAGCTCCTGCTCTAATCCAATACATGGTTTATTATCATCACATATAGAGTTGATCTATATGGTACTTCATGCAGTTTACATACACTGTAGCTTTGACCTGTTTTGCAACAAAACTCATATCTAAAGAAATGTCAGAGAGTTTTGCGATTAATTAGAACTTGTTGTGCTTTGAGGATTAGGCTCAACAATGGTCGCCGTCACGAGGCAGAGGAGGAATTAGAATAGAACTGCCATTCACGGTTTTTAATCATCCCCTCTCTAAATGCATAACAATGAGTTCCTATCCCTGTTTCGCTGCCCCAGTCTGTTTTCTCTCCCCTTACTGAGTGCTATTTTTCTGCCTGTGTTACGGCTGTCATAGTATATTACCTGGTCTGGATATGGAAGTTGTTAGTGGTCCCTGTGTGTTCATAATCATGGACCGCAGCAGCAAAGATCATGGCAAAGATCTCCAGCTCAGTCAGCCAGTTCTAGAGATGAGAGAGAGAAATAGAGAGAAATAGAGAGAGAGAGAGAGAGAGAGAGAGAGAGAGAGAGAGAGAGAGAGAGAGAGAGAGAAAGAGAGAACGATATATATATATATATATATATATATATATATATATAGAGAGAGAGAGAGAGAGAGGATACAATTTGTAGAACAAGGAACACAAGAGGTGATAAAGGCAATTTAGAGGAGAACAAACAACTCGGGGAAAAACATTTCAGAAGCTGATGCTGATGCATTGTAACGTTAATCATAAGTGACATGTTCACGTCGCCTGCTTGCCACACACCTTAGAAAAACAAATCTATGTAAGCTTGACAATCTTCCCCCAGTCAATAGATAAAACCAGACAAAACAGTTTTTACTCTTCGAAGGGATACTTCAGGATTTTGGCAATTAGCGCAATGACTGGAAGTCTGTGGGTGTTCACTAGCATGCTAGCAGTTACTCATAGACATCTAGTCATTGCGCTAACGTTACTTAGCATTGGCTTGCGAAACTACCTCTAACGTCCTTCAAACTGGACACAGAGGTATAACAATGGTATCCAGTGGTTCATCTGACTCTGGGGAAGTAGATAAAGGGCATCATTGCCAAAATCCCAAAGTATCCCTTTAATTGTATATTGAATATGTTTGCATAGAGAGGCATCAGAGGAGGCTGGTAGAAGGAGCTATAGGAGGACAGGCTCATTGTAATGGCTGGAATGGAATAAATGGAACGGCATCAAACACATCATACATATAGAAACCACGTTTGACTCCGTTCCAATAACTCCATTCCTGCCATTGCAATGAGCCTGTCCTCCTATAGCTCGTCCCACCAGCCTCCTCTGAGAGACATTATTTGATATCTAATGTCATAAATTAAATTGAGTACTTATTAAAGTTCCCTTCCCACAAAGCAACATTTTCTGCTAGGCTGTCCTGGTTCTGTAATACAAGAAGAATATTAGATTTGTTTCTCTCCCTGACTGTTTCCATTACTCCAAAATGTATGTTGAACAGAAGTAACAGTAGCAGTAATGTTGTTATATTTCTGTGATGAAATATATATTTTTTTTAAAGGTTAGGGATGGGCTGGAGAATTGTAGTCACTCTCAGATTCATAAGGAAGATCTCAATTTCAAACTCCTTGCTTCCCCTCTCCTCGTCTCCTTCTCAAAACCCATTAGATGAGAAAGCCAGAGGTCCCTCCCGTTTGACCTTCTCCCCCAATGGGTTTTCAGAAGAAGAGGAGGAGAGAGGATGCAAGGAGTATGTCATTTAGATTTTCCCATAGACAGAGCCATGGATGCAAGGACTGACCATCCAAAATATTCAAATAATAGTTTTAACACTAGAACCGCTAAAGCAGTCATTTTGACAACTCATTAATTCATGTATTTATCAACCCCCATCCATCCTTGACTTTTCCAAAATAAGTCTATATAACACACGGCCCTTATTAGAATCGTAATATTATGAACAGAACAGAACCTCTACAGACAGTAGGGCCTGCTCCGCTCATTCTCCCAAAAGTAGCCAGTTCATAATCACCCTGATAATTGCCTAGAAACTGAACCTAGACGATACCCAAACAAATTTCACACATGAAACGACAGATTAAATAAATGAAGGGGGAGAAAGGGGGGTGAGTTGGGTGAGTTGGGTGAGTTGATGTGCGAGGATAATGGGAGAATCCATAATTATGTAATCACCAATTATGAATGAAGAAAAGGGTGGGCCATTCTATTGTGTTGGTATATTCAAATTATAATCTCAAAATGATATGTACCCTCTATCAGTCCACCAAATCCTTATCAGTCTTATCAGTCTACTTCAACCTACTTGTAGTACACAGTGAGAGCCTGCATCATTTACAATGGTAAGAAGACCAAGATGAATGGATGCACATGCTGCGTTAGCGCTGCTACAATAGCTGAATGAAAACGACTCAGATGGTGGGGAATAAATTCATCATAACATGATGATTATTCGTCTGATTCTGTGCCTCAGCCTAAACCTACACCCCGGAGGCCTAAAAAAAGCCAGAACTGTACGTTGCGCCACCACCACATGAAACAGTGAGACAGGAAGTGAAAGGAAGGGAAGGCACCGTTTGGGGAAAAGATCCAAATCGCACAGCAGGTGAGCGAGTGTTGGAAAATGTGGTGATGAGGCTTGTGGAACCTTACGTTGGCAAGGGGAGAAATGTCACTTTGGACAATTTCTTCACTTCACTGTCATGTAGCAAATAAAAACAAGCCTAGTCGCCACCATGAACAAAGCGAGACGGGAGCTCCCTCTTCAAAACAAGGCACCTGCACAGCCGTTGTACTCCTAAAACGGAGGTGAAGAATGACAAGACAACACTCACACTATACCAATGCAAAGCAAGAAAGAATGTTTCTGTCAGGATCACCATGCATCCGACAATTGCCATTGACAGGGACACAATAAAGAGAAAAACGGATCCTATTTTGCACTACAACCAAAGGTATGGCAATATTACATAATATGCATCGCCTTCAGCCAACATGCTGTAGATAAACTTATGCAATGCATTATGCTCTTCTGTATAACACATGTTGTTTTCCCTATGGGTAAATAATCCTAATGTTGTCTACTCTATTTTGTTACATAAGTAGGTGGGGATGTTTTGGATCAGATGGCACCCTGGCGTTTTACAACATGCTTGATTTAGCTGTTATCAACACACACTTCAACATGAGTCTAGCATACGGGCTACATGAGAGATATATGAGCGCCAAGGCAGCAACAAAGATTCAAAGATTCCACGAGAGCCTTTGCGTGAGGCAAGATGCAGAAAGAACAGAAACCAAGACACCCGTGTCACCTACAAGTGATGTGTTTGTTTGAAGTGTGTCAAGAAAGTGAAAGTGGCAAAGATTTGTGTTGACTGTTAGGACAAGGGATAACCGCTAAATGTAATCCAACTAATGCCATTGCGTGAAAACACAGACCATTTAAGCACAAGCTGTCATATCGAAACTTATGTTCATTATAATATCATTTGGGGTGATTTTAACTATTTATCAAGCACACTTGACCCTTATGATGATGTTTAGGCTACTGTTTTCATCATTTGACCACGCATTTTGCTGACCTAGCATGGGTCTTTGTGGTTGGGGTATTTTGTAAAAATAAATACATACAGTATATATAAAAATAAACTGTTACCATGTTCCAACACATATGGTTTCTGTTTCATAGTTCACAAATACTATTTATTGAACAGTTTCATTTGTGTTTTTTTAAAATTTTACAGTAACATAGACTAATGAAAATGCTATTTTGTTATTTGAATTGGGGGAAAAATGCATTCTAATGTTACCTAACACCTTCATGAACCCAACTAAATTATTATTTGAAGGATAGCATATATGAAATGTATTAATTACACTTAGCAGGGGGGTCCCTCTGAGGCCCAGCGGTTCTAATGTTAACCATGCGTTGAGGCTATATAGTGTTTATTTACATTTACTTTGCTAACAAACATTGGAGTAAAACAAACTTCAATTTTGGATTTTGACGGGGTACATTTTTAGGTTATAATCTTCAATAATCAATAAGTATTTATTAAAAGTAAAAAATGATGTAGCAACTGCTGATTGCCCCTTTATCCTTCTTGTAAACTACAATTACTCTTCTCTTTTTACACTGTCCTTCATAGCTTTATTAACTCACACTTGCTTTTACATGATTTCATGCCTTAATATGCAGGCTCTATGCAGTAAAAGTTTATTTTACGGCATTTGTTGGCAATTTGAAATTAGTTTATGACAGAGACAGCGGCTTTATGGTTATTATGAATGTGCTGCATCCACATTTTGATAACAGTGATGATTCCAGCACCTCATAAACCCTGCTGACAGTTTTACAGGCTTTCCTGTGGATTTAAAGGTGTCAGAGAGAGAGCTCCAAAAACCAAGCTGTCATTTCGGGCACCCAGCCAGGCTATGGCTCCTTCCCAAATGACACCCTATTCCCTTTGTAGTGCACTACTTTTTACAAGGGCACATAGGGCTCTGGTTAAAAGTATTGCACTACAGTATGTAAGGAATAGGGCACCATTTGGGACAAAACCTATGCCACCCCTCAGTGGCGATATACTAAAAAACAAATATGCTTTTGCCAGCACATTGATTGGACCAATGAGGATCCAATGGGGCAATGTGTAAGCGGCACATTTGGAATCAAACCAATGGGAATCCAACCGCTGCAAGGGTGACTATGACATCTTTCGCGGATCATAACCCTTGCCCCTCACATCATCATTCATACCTCCACACATCATCAGCCATGAATCATCCGAAAGACCATTAAACAGTTACATATCACTGGGTGGTTAATGACCGGGTAGCAGGGAGGTGACAGAAATGAATACCCAACAGTCAGGAGAGATTAACTCAGGACCAGGATCAATGAAGTCTCAGTGGGGAGCATATCATGAGGTCAGAGAGAGAGCGAGGCGGGGAGAGAGAAAGCAACAACTTCCTGGACAAAACATTTCACTGTAATAGTAAAGGTGTAAACTTCGCAGTATATTTGCCTCTCAGCTTCCCTATCAAATTTAAAAAGCAGACAACCTAAGAAAATGAACAACAATGACAAACGGTTTGATGAAGAATGCAAAAACCTAAGAAAGAAATCCAACCAAAAACATAGAGACCCAGAAAACCTGAGCCTTCGCTTTCACTATGGTGAATCACAAAAAACAATACAGAAATACACTACAGAAAAATAAGTAACAGCATGCCAGAAATCAGCTCAATGTAATTGAAGAATCCATAGAATGTACCCACTTCTGAGAAATTTGAAACACACTAAACAAACAACAACACAAAGAGTTATTATCCAAAACGGAGATGTATGGATAAACCACTTCTCCAATCCTTTTGGCCCTGTAACAAAGAACAAACAGCAAAAACATATACATGATAAAATACAAATCTTATAATCAACTATTAAAGTCTACCAGATCCCACTGGATTCTACAATTACATTAAATTAACTACAGGACAAAATACAAACCCTACAACCCAAAAAGGCCTGTGGTGTTGATGGTATCCTAAATTAAATGATAAAATATACAGACACAAATTCCAATTGGCTATACTTAAACTTTTCAACATCATCCTCAGCTCTGGCATCTTCCCCAATATTTGGAACCAAGGACAGATCACCCCAATCCACAAAAGTGGAGACAAATTTGACCCCAATAACTACCGTGGCATGTGTCAACAGCAAACTTAGTAAAAATCCTCTGCATTATCATTAACAGCAGACTCTTACATTTCCTCAGTGAAAACAATGTACTGAGCAAATGTCAAATTGGATTTTTACCAAATTACCATATGACAGACCACGTTTTCACCCTGCACACCCTAATTAACAAACAAACAAACCAAAACAAAGGCAAAGTCTTCTCATGCTTTGTTGATTTCAAATGTTTTTTTAACTCAATTTGGCATGAGGTTCTGCTAT
The DNA here is from genome assembly GCF_057628025.1 of Oncorhynchus mykiss. Classification (NCBI taxonomy): domain Eukaryota; kingdom Metazoa; phylum Chordata; class Actinopteri; order Salmoniformes; family Salmonidae; genus Oncorhynchus; species Oncorhynchus mykiss. The sequence continues at coordinate 24,037,211 of NC_143032.1, forward strand.
AAAAATGGATGAAAAGCAGTGTTGGGAAAAAACATATGACGTTATAAAAATACATGTACACAAACAACAAGTGTGCGGTTCAAATTGGCAAACAACAAACACATTTCTTTCCACAGGGACATGGGGTGAGACAGGGATGCAGCTTGAGCCTAAACATCAGCGCCACAGGTAACTTCCACAAAGCTGTGAGCAATCTGGGAGACAAGGCAAGAAGGGCCATCAAAAGGAACATACAATTTGACACACCTATTAGGATCTGACTAAAAATACTTGAATCAGTTATAGAACCAATTGCCCTTTATTGTTGTGAGATCTGGAGTCCGCTCACCAACCAAGAATTCACAAAATAGGACTTACACCAAATTGAGACTGCATGCAGAATTTTGCAAAAAATATCCTCAGTGTACTATGTAAAACACAAAATAATGCATGCAGAGCAGAATTTGGCCAGTACCCGCTAATTATCAAAATCCATAACCTTCCATAACAAAGCCATCACCTACAGAGAAATAAACCTGGAGAAGAGCCCCCAAGCAAGCTGGTCCTGGGGCTCTCTTCGCAAACACAAACAGACACCACAGAGCCCCAGGACAGCAACACAATTAGACCCAACCAAATCATGAGAAAATATAATTATTTGACAAATTGGAAATAATTAACAAAACAACCGAGCAAACTAGAATGCTTTTTGACACTAAACAGAGAGGACACAGTGGCAGAATACCTGACCACTGTGACTGACCCAAAATTAAGGAAAGCTTTGACTATGTACAGATTCAGTAACCATAGCCTTGCTATTGAGAGAAGCCGCCGTAGGCAGACCTGGCTCTCAAGAGAAAACAGGCTATGTGCACACTGCCCACAAATGCAAGGGGAAATTGAGATGCACTTCCTAACCTCTTGGCAAATATTTGACCATATTAGAGACACATATTTCCCTCAGATTACACAGGCCCACAAAGAATTCAAAAACAATTCAAATGTTCATATATCTTATATCTATTGGGTGAAATACCACAGTGTGCAATCACAGCAGCAATATTTTTGACTTGTTGCAACAAGAAAAAGGGAAACCAGTGAAGAACATCCACCATTGTAAATACAACTGATATTTATGCTGATTTATTTTCCCTTTTGTACTTGAACTATGTGCATATTATTACAACACTGTATATAGCCATAATATGACATTTGAAATGCCTCTATTCTTTGGGAACTTTTATGAGTGTAATGTTTACTGTTCATTTTTATAGTTTATTTCACCTTTGTCTATTATCTATTTCACTTGAGAGGGAGAGTAGGTAGAGGGAGAGCATTTAGAGAGAGAGGCGGCAGAGGTGGGGATGAGAGAGAAAAAGAGATAGGCGAGTAAAAGAGAGGAGAGAGAGAGATCAGGATGAGGTCAGAGTGGATGGTGGTAGTGGTGGGGGGGTGGGGTCCATGGGGGAGGGGTTTACTTAATTCTCCATACTGGCCAATAATTATAGTGCCAATTCTGATCCAGCCATAAATTCATACATTGTGCCTCTGGCCTGAGAGGATGGAAGTTCAATATTTAGCTAGATGTAGGCTAATAACTAGCTGGCTAATTGTTACCCATGAAAGGAAGCTAGGCTAGTGAGTAAGCATTTTAGCCAATTAGCCAACGATCTGGCCTGAAGGGCCATGTACCCTTATAATCTCCATCCGGAACAGCAGGAGGAGGACTGGCCACCCCTCAGAGCCTGGTTCCTCTCTAGGTTTCTTCCTAGGTTCCTGCCTTTCTAAGGAGTTGTTCCCAGCCACTGTGCTTCTACATCTGCATTGCCTGCTGTTTGGGGTTTTAGGCTGTGTTTCTGTATATGCACTTTGTGACATCTGCTGATGTAAAAATGACCTTATAAATATATCTGATTTGATTGATTCAGGACAACAAAAACTAAAAGTGTGCACTGTATGACAGAGTCATAGACCGTTTCAGCAACATGAAAGAGAGGAGGATGTCATTGGCGCTTCTCTATAAGTAGGGTGAGTCAACATGTTTTTTTCTACTTACACACACACACACACGCACACACACACACAAACACACACACACACACACACACACACACACACACACACACACACACACACACACACACACACACACACACACACACACACACACACACACACACACACACACACACACACACACACACACACACACACACACACACACACACAGAAATCAGTGCTATGGACAGTCATGATATTTAGATTACGTAGAATTTTGGGGGGGAATCTTTTAGTTGTCACTGTATTAGACTAAACATAGCTTATTAAATTACGTTGAGATGTTGAAGTTGAAATGGTGTTGGAATAGAGGATGCAGCTCCTATTGTCTTTGCGACTTGCAGTGACTCTCCAGTGTTTTTCAAATCAATAGTTGTTTAGTAGTCAAAACATTTTGGAAAGATTAACTTGATTGATCATGCTGTATTAACTTGATTGACCATGCTGTATTAACTTGATTGATCATGCTGTATTAGCTTGATTGATCATGCTGTATTAACTTGATTGACCATGTTGTATTAACTTGATTGATCATGCTGTATTAACTTGATTGATCATTCTGTATTAACTTGATTGACCATGCTGTATTAACTTGATTGACCATGCTGTATTAACTTGATTGACCATGCTGTATTAACTTGATTGACCATGCTGTATTAACTTGATTGACCATGCTGTATTAACTTGATTGACCATGCTGTATTAACTTGATTGACCATGCTGTATTAACTTGATTGATCATGCTGTATTAACTTGATTGATCATTCTGTATTAACTTGATTGACCATGCTGTATTAACTTGATTGACCATGCTGTATTAACTTGATTGACCATGCTGTAGGTCATGTAACTGTTAGTTACATGCAATATGCTTTGTGGACTTCACCAGACAGGTTGCTCTCCGGTTTTGTGAAGAAACAAAGGTGTGGTTGAATTTATTGTGTTGTCTTATTGTCTCGGCCTTAGGCCTATATATCACAGTAGCAAGGGGACATGAACTAACAGGTTATAGAGCAAACAATGCAATTATCACAACACATACAGTAGGTTGTAATATGGCTTTTCTTTCCTGGCTTGGCTTCCCCAGTGATTTTACCCACGCACCGCTACTGTCATGGCCTGCAGGCAGGAGGGTGGCTGCTGACTGACTGCCTCTACGATATGGCCTGAAGGCAGGAGGGTAGCTGCTGACTGACTGCCTCTACGACATGGCCTGAAGGCAGGAGTAGCTGCTGACTGACTGCCTTTACGATATGGCCTGAAGGCAGGAGGGTAGCTGCTAACTGACTTATGATATGGCCTGCAGGCAGGAGGGTAGCTGCTGACTGACTCTACGACATGGCCTGTAGGCAGGAGGGTGGCTGCTGACTGACTGCCTCCATGGCGTCATAAATACAGCTGATAGAGTGTGGGTCAGACTTAATCAAACAAGAATACTGCAGGTACCCTCCTGTGGACACACACACCTTAGGAGGCACACGCACACACACATGCACGCACACGCATGTAAAGCAAGCAGACACACAAATTAAAATAAAATGTCTCTTACCACCATGCCCGTCTTCAATAATAGATAGTGTACTGTCTGCGTGACGTCTGCAGCATGCATCAAGTTATGGTAGGGATTCTTATGTTTGCTGTAGCCCACCTCCAAGGCTTCCACAAAGGACACCAGGGCAGAGATAGGGATCTGAACAACAAACGAAAACAACAGAGCTCAGCCAGTGACCCGAGGGAAATCTCTCATTCTCGCTCTTACACAGATTGGCTTTTTCTCAGCTAAAAAGTTACTTCCTCTCATCGCCTCCTGTCCTTCATTGTGGCGATCTGAAATAGTTGACCAGCCTAATGATGAGCTTCAACCATAGTGTTTTCACCAAGTATTTTCCAATCAGTCAAGATGAAGAGGAGGAGGAGAGAACATCTTTATTGAAGCAATTGATTCCCTTCTCCCTGAGCCAAAATTGTTAAATGGGTATTTGTTGCTATGCATTTATCACCACAGACTTTGATATCCTTGTGATGCAGGTCCAGATAGTCGTACAACCTCTGAGACCTTCTGATACAATGGAATTAAAATCGACTTAAAAGAACGTCACTCATCAATGCCCACAGGGGGAAGGGGGGGGGGGGGGGTAGATAAGGGAGTGGGAGAGAATGAGATGCAGTCCAGTTCTGATCAGCTTACCTTGAAGCGATTGATGAGGTCATATCTTGTGAGCAGCTCGTAGAATATGAATTTCAACGCGTGGTCCCCACTCGCGTCATTCAGGGCAAACACGTCAAAAGACCACATGTCCACGTGCTGCGAGAGGGAGTCATTGTCAGAACAAGTATTGAAAGACTATATCAGATATGAATGTGTCTGTAAAGCAAATCATTGAGGAGGAGCAGGGAGGGAGTGTCTTATAAAAATGAAAATGTTGTGCATCTCATACATGTTATTTTCCTTTATATTGCTATATTCAAGTGTTATTTCACAATAAATGCACCTTATTGAAAGCCTGCATGACCATTTGAAAAGCATGGAGTCTAAATCAAAATACATTAAGTCTCAGAGGTAAGTAGGCATGTTTTTACATCAGACGTTATTTCTAGTTTGTTTGATGATACAGTATGTTACATGAATTTAAAGCCAGGGGTTGTTAGCAGTCATAACATGAATCTCAGTAATAACGAACAAGAACAGAATCCCCATGTACAGCTAAAGGTGAGTTATTACTACGATTATTCTCTCTCTCTACCTTACTCCCCCTTTCTCTCTCCATCACTTCCCATTCTCTCTCTCGCTCCTTCTATCCCCCATTGCCTCTCACTCCCTCTCTTTCCATCACTCCCCATTCTCTCTCCCTCCCTCACTCCCCCATCTCTCTCTCATTCTCTATACAACTCCCTCCCTCCCTCAATCCCTCCCTCTCTCTCTCTTTCCAACAAAGTTCTGTGGAGTTCTTCTGGCATGTCTGGTACAGGACCATTTGAATTACAACACATTAAAGATTTAAATCTTTAAATTGGAAGTTTTCGCCTGCTCTCCATCTCTGTCTCCCGCCACTGGCTTACACAGCCTGCAGGCATACTGAAAGAGAGAGATGGAGATGGAGAGAGAGAGAGAGATGGTCTGGAGCGAGCGAGAAGGGCAGAGGGAGAAAGAGAGAGAGAGAGAGAGAGAGAGAGAGAGAGAGAGAGAGAGAGAGAGAGAGAGGAAGAAAGTTGGCTCAAAGATGACTAAGCCAAGTTGTCCAGTCTCCGTGTGAATGACAGGTCAGGACAGCAGGCTGAATACAGAAGGAACGGGGGTAAGTAGCCAACAGAGCTTTTCATTTCAACACTGTGTTATTTAGCGGTTTTAGAGTAGAATCAGAAGAAAATAGCTCTGTGAGATAGCTGGAAGAAATCTAATAACAGTCAAGCCAGCCAGTGAAGGATTCATAAGGTGAGGCATGATGATATCACATCATCGGTAAGGATTGTTGCCAGCCGTGGGCGGCCTGGGACAAGAGTTTGGTCCTGGCATTTTATCCACACAAGCCCACATCACTGCACGCGCTTCCAAGTCTGAGTCTATGGGGGCGCTATTTCATTATTGGATTAAAAAACGTGCCCGTTTTAAGCACAATATTTTGTCACAAAAAGATGCTCGACTATGTATATAATTTGGAAAGAAATGTATATAATTTGGAAAGAAAACAGTCTGACGTTTCCAAAACTGCAAAGATATTATCTGTGAGTGCCACAGAACTCATGCTACAGGCGAAACCAAGATGAAACTTCAAACAGGAAATGAGCAGAATTTCTGAAGCTCTGTTTTCCATTGTCTCCTTATATGGCTGTGAATGCACCACGAACGAGCCTGCCCTTTCTGTCGTTTCTTCAAGACGTCTGCAGCATTGTGACGTATTTGTAGGCATATAATTGGAAGATTGGCCATAAGAGACTACATTTTCCAGGGTTCCGCCCGGTGTCCTTTGTCTAAATTGGTGCGTAATCTTCAGGTGCGGGCATTTTCTCCTGGGATTCAGGAGAGAAAGCAAACTTCCACGAACGATATATCATCGAAGAGATATGTGAAAAACACCTTGAGGGTTGGTTCTAAACAACGTTTGCCATGTTTCAGTCGATATTATGGAGTTAATTTGGAAAAAAGTTCGGCGTTTTGATGACTGGATTTTCGGGTTTTTTTGGTAGCCAAACGTGACGCACCAAACGGAGCGATTTCTCCTAAACAAATAATCTTTCAGGAAAAACTGAACATTTGCTATCTAACAGTCTCCTCATTGAAAACATCTGAAGTTCTTCAAAGGTAAATTATTTTATTTGAATGCTTTTCTGGTTTTTGTGAAAATGTTGCCTGCTGAATGCTAACGCTAACGCTAAAGCTAAATGCTACGCTAGCTAGCTACTGTTACACAAATGATTGTTTTCCTATGGTTGAGAAGCATATTTTGAAAATCTGAGATGACAGTGTTGTTAACAAAAGGCTAAGCTTGAGAGCTAGCATATTTCTTTCATTTCATTAGCGATTTTCATGAATAGTTAACGTTGCGTTATGGTAATGAGCTTGAGGCTGTATTCACGATCCCGGATCCGGGATGGCTAAGTGCTAGAGGTTAAAATAGGACTACAGATGTAATTGTATTTTATACCCATGTATTGATCCAACAGTAAATGTTATTTCCAAACAAGAAACGTTGCAGTTGTTGGCACGGCACTCCATATCTCAAAGCCATATCAAATATCTTGGTTGTAAAATACATAGTTGCTATTGAGCTGAATATTGAGTGTTGAGAGAAAAAATGCCCACAGGAAGCTGAGACCTTCCTCTCTCCAGCAGGGACAAGGGGACGAAGCTCCCAAAGCGGTGTTTTTCCGTCAATTGCATTTTGAAATGTTATATGATCAGAACACATCTTTCTCTCGAGCGCTTGGGAGGGCGCAGGCACAGGGGCAGGGCAGAAACTTTCATTACAGGAATCATGAAGATAATGCACCAAATCATAGTTTTAGCCACCCAAAAAATGGGGTGACAATGTAGACTTTGCTCTTTCTAAGTTTATAGGCACCCTTCAATATTTTTTTTTACGATCCATGATCTTGACTGTCTGATGACAGAGTCTGAGCAGGTATTTTTGCTGATGCCACATTTGACTTTGAATGTGAGTTTGTGTGACCTCAGCTCACTCTTTCAGAAAACCAGGCTGGCCCATTGTGGGAGGGGGGCCCGGCTGTTTCCCACTGATTAGTATAACAGATACATTTTTTGGGGTGTGTGTCAATTTCGATCAGCCCACCCAACATCAAAACAATTCCAGCCCATCTGGCATTTACCAGAATTGCCAGATTGTCAATCCACCATGCTATCAGTACATTGGTCTAAACTGTGCAGGGCTGGTCCAGTATGTTTATGACACAGAGTCCTGGTTTTCATTCGACTGGCTTTTCCTGGTTTGGTATGGATTCCGACCTCTCAAGGTTTAGGTTAACGGTTGTTGTACAGTTTTGTATAGTTATGAAATAGAAACAGTGCATGTCATGAGACAGTTTAGTTCATCTTACTGATGGGGTAGGAACGAGGTGTTGAACCCAAACCCCACGGGAGACCACATGTCATAATTTATGATATGCATAAAACACAACACACTATTGACCTCTAATTGACCCCTTTGCATCTGAGCAACCGGTTAGGGTTACCCAGATGGTTAGGTGCTGTGTGTGTGTGTGTGTGTGTGTGTGTGTGTGTGTGTGTGTGTGTGTGTGTGTGTGTGTGTGTGTGTGTGTGTGTGTGTGTGTGTGTGTGTGTGTGTGTGTGTGTGTGTGTGACGATAGCAGAGAAAGAGAGAGATCCACTTTATCTTCACACCAGATTAAACAGATCAAACAAAACTCTAATTCGGTCATCTCTCTCTGCAGATGAAGAGTCATTACGTCATGAGGCATGAAAACATGGCACGCTACGCCACTATTACACAGCAATAACAACAACACATTACATGAAAATCCCTTCTATAAGATCAGCAGAGTATTAATACCTTGTGTTCTTTTGCATGGGAATAGGTCATGTTTTCAGTAACCGGGACACAAATGATTACTCATTACAGGACAGCCATTCAATAGTAAAAATAAATTGTATTTTTGTCAAATGCAGCTTTTACCCCCGTGTGTTCTGGCATCGGAAGAGAATGACTTGAAATGAAAGCATGCGGTCTGTATGTACTGTGATTCTACACGTATCTATTCCATCATACTGTGTATGAAATAGGGTGAAGTTGTGAATGATGTACTGTTTTATCTTGGTTGCCCGGTGTACATCGCAGACCTGACCCTCTCTCCCCTCCACCCCGTTGGACTATCTCAGACTTCACCCTGAATTGTTGGCCTATCGCCGTCCGTGCCAGGACGCGGTTCTTAATACCTTGAGCACCGTGATCACGCTGGGCGGATAGCTTAATCCCACCATGTTGGACGTCCGGCGGTACATCCTGTCAGGGAGAGATAACACACACACACACACACACACGCACACACACACGCACACACACACACACACGCGCACGCACTCACACACACACACACATACACACACACACACAATGTTAGGACACCCAGAGAGCCAAGGACCACTGATTGGTGGAGGTGGATGTGGGGAGATGGCTTGTGGTATTAGCATTTCATAGGTATGGGGAGGATGGTTCTGGGGGAAATACCTCACAACAGGGATGTGAAGGTTGACCTTCCCAATTCTTATCATCTAGGCTGGGGTTTACCCTTCTACTGTGAAACTGATACATACTGTATGCTATCAAATACACCCACCCAGGACTTGGGCAGAGATTGCTGGATGCTGGATGCAGACACTTTCCTGTATGGTTCTTTATGATAAGGCATTCTCTACAGGACAAAATTACTTTGAAAATACTTTGATGGCTCCATTGACAGTTGGCCAAAATATGGTACTCCCATCCATTAAAGGGATACATCATGCTGTTGAAAACAAGGCCCTTAATCTACTTCCCCAGAGGCAGAGGAACTTATGGATACCATTTGTATGTCTCTGTGTCCAGTATGAAGGAAGTTAGAAGTAGTAAGGAAGTTAGAACAAGTCAGTTTGTCAAGTATCTGCCCTGCTAGAGCTGCCCCGGGCAACTGTAAGTGCTGTTATTGTGAAGTGGAAACATCTGGGAGTAATAAAGGTTGAGCCGCGAAGTGTTAGGCCACACAAGCTCACAGAACAGGATCACTGAAGCGCGTAGCACGTAAAAATTCAGCAGTTCCAAACTGCTTCTGTAAGCAACGTAAGCACAATAACTGTTCTTCAAGAGCTGCATGAAATGGGTTTCCATGGCCGAGCAGGTGCATACAAGCCTAAGATCACCATGCACAATGCTAAGCATCGGCTGGAGTGGTGTAAAGCTCTCCGCCATTGGACTCTGGAGCAGTGTAAACACGTTCTCTAGAGGGATGAATCATGCTTCACCATCTGGCAGTCCAATGGATGAATCTGGGTTTGGCGGATGCCAGGAGAACACTACCTGTCCGAAAGCATAGTACCAACTGTAAAGTTTGGTGGATGAGGAATATTGGTCTGGGGCTATTTTCCATGATTCAGGCTAGGCCCCTTAGTTCCAGTGAAGGGAAATCTTAAAGCTACAGCATACAATGATATTCTAGACAATTCTGTGCTTTCAACTTTGTGGCAACAAACTTTCCTGTTTTAGCATAACATTGCCCCCATGCACAAAGCGAGTTCCATACTGAAATGGTGTGTCGAGATCAGTGTGGAAGAACTTGACTAGCCTGCTTAGAGCCCTGACCTCAACCCCATCGAACACCTTTGGGATGAATTGGAACATCGACTGCGAGACAGGCCTAATCGCCCAACATCAGTGCCCGACCTCACTAATGCTCTTGTGGCTGAATGGATGCCCCTGCAGCAATGTTCCAACATCTAGTGGAAAGTCTTCCCAGAAGAGTGGAGAATGTTATAGCAGCAAAGGGTGGACCAATTCCATATTATTACCTATGATTTTGGAATGAGATGTTTGACGACTTTTGGAGATCTCGTGTATTTGTAGGATAATCTACCTCTTCACAAATACACTGAGAGTGTGTTACTGTCAGTGCTGATCTCCCAGTTTAGTAAACATGCTACATGTTCGGAGGACATTGGATAACAAACTAACCTCTCAACAAATATCCCAGCCTGCACTGCGTGTACGATGCTGCGGAAGCGTGGTTTCTCTTCGGTCCGGCGCAGCATCAGACCCATCTGACGCGTGAAGGTGGAGGCCAGCCAATCACGAACCTCTGACGGCACAGAGTCTGACTGGATGTCACTGAGCTCATCCTCCGTGTCCACCAATCGCCTGCGGAGAGGGACGGACACACGCAGACACACATGTATGTCCAAATACACGCATGGAAGCACACACACACGCGCACTCACAAACACACACACACACACGCACACACGCACACACGCACACACACACACACACACCACACCACACCACACACACACACACACACACACACACACACACACACACACACAGCAGGGCTTATCTCTTCTCATCAATAATGTTTTAATCAAGTTAAAATAACTACTTTGTTTTGGCACTTGATAAGTTCTTAATTAAAACCCAATTCTGCTCTTTTTCTCTCTAACAAATATGTGTAGACAGAGGAGGGAGAGAGAGAGGGCAATACAGAGAGAGAGAGAGAGAGAGAGAGCGAGAGAGAGCGAGAGAGAGAGATTGAGACCTTACTGAAAAACCATGTGATGATATTTCAAATGAAACTTCACGTGGATATTTTTCACATGATATTTCACAGGTGATGCCCTGCATAAAAAAATAAATCATTCATTATGATGTCCCTGGAACGTCACGAGGTTGCAGTGTTTTCAACTTACATATTAGACACATGATAACATTGTTCATGTTTATTTATACTGTAATTATTATTCAACATGTCCTCATCTGGGATTTGAACTTACAACCTTTTGGTTCATGGCATTCCGATCTTCCTGCTATGTCACCATGTCGGTGTCAATAACTAATTTCCCCTGTATTTCAACACTTTGGTCAAAAATACAAAGTCAATGAAATCAATGATAAGAGAATAAACCGATTAACTGAATTAGCAGTGCAGAGATGTATTATAGGTAATGAATCTGTAGGAGACTTCTGAAAATGAAAACTTTGTGGGGCATCAGAAAGATCAGCGTACCCCAAATCCCAGGTGGGGTCATATTGAAAGGTCAGCACTAAGTGTCAAGTGTAATCATATTGATTAAAGATGTTTACACTATTTCACCACCTACCTTAAAACCCCCATACCATTTCATCACTTCTTATCCAAAAAACACATGTGAAATGTTTCACATGTGAAATCGCATTTTCACATCTTTTAAATTAGAGTTCTCATGTTAACACCACCTTTTCGCATGTGAGGGGAATAACATGTTTTAAATATTTCATGTGTGAAAATTATAATTTTCATATGTGAAAACCTAAATCTCACATGTGGAATTTAATTTTCATGTGAAAAAGCTTCATGTGAAAATAGAATTAGCCTTTCACCTTTCACATGAAAAACATTCACATGTTAAAATCCAACTTGAAGTTTTACATGTTCATGTTCATGTTACATGTTGAAGTTTTACAAGTTTTAAATGTTCAAATGTTATCAAATGTGTAGTTTCATGGTATCACTTGTTGAAAATGTGGGTCCTCATGTTGTCACATGTACTTCACATCAGATCATGTTTTCACGCGCTCAATGTTTTCATATCTGTAGTTTCATGTTTTCACTTGTTGCTTTTACCTGTTGTCACTTTTTGACATTCATTTCACCTAAGATCACATGTGACATTCACGTGGTTTTTCCACAAGGGAGAGAGAAAGAGCAGGAGGGCAAGAGAGAGATGGAGAGAGAGAAGGAGAATGAGAACATACATACAACATCAATAGGACAGAACCTTTTGAGAAATAACTCGGCTCACACAGAATATGTCAGATACTGTATGTAATGTGTATCCTGGCTTTGACCAATCTACTGGACAGTCGTGCCAATAATAAGATATCCATACCGTGTCTCCTCAATGTACACAGACTCCAGGACTGAGGCTGCATACTCCAAGTTCTTCTTGAGGTCGACGACGGACGCCTCTCCTCGTTCCAACTGTTTCACCAAGCATCGCAACCTGGAGAAAAGCAACAAAAAATAACACATCTCATGAGTTTTGATGCTTCAACAGTTGCAGGCACCAAAAGTTTGATTGTGCCACCGTATTGGCAGAACAATTGCCGTAATAGGTGTGTTTTTATGCATGTCCTATTAAGCGTGGCTTATTTTTCAGAATTAAGTGGACTTGTTACATCACACACTACCCTGAAAAGGAGCAATAGCACACATTAATTCCACTGTCCCGTGGCTGTATACTGAAACTACACATGCCATGATGACTACATTTAAAAAAAACTGTTGTCCTGAAAGTAAAAAGGCATATGTTGATCATAATCCTATTTGGTTATGGTAAAGGTAGACAGAGATCTACATTTAGACAGTCACCTGGTACACCTCCATGTTACACCCACCAATGGCACAGAGACAGCAGCTTCACAACTAGCCCTGCGCTAACTATGTTTGTAATATATTAACAAAACATGATTAAACAATGAATTAACGTGTTTGACACCTTACTGAGGAGGGATGTGAAGGTCCGAGTAACTGGTAGATGAACATTATTTGGTCAAGTTAAATGGATAAGGAAGGATGCTAGGTTAACTAAGGAGAGAGGAAGCTATTCAGCTGTGTATTCATGCATGCCACACTGTTGGCTGGACATGCAGTATGACACACACACAGATCTAACAGCCAATAGAGGCCTGCTAGCCAAAGCCCACTCTGCCAGAGTCTAAATCCCAGCAATCACAATCTCCTTAAAGAGCCAGCCCAGTCTGCCCTAATACAACATGCCACAGCTGCTTTCAAATGGCACAAATGCCCAAGTCACAGTCCATTTGTACAGACATGTAGGTTTTGTAAAAGGAGAACTCAGGCTAGGATTCAGTCCAACACAGATTAACACCCTGCACACAGCAATAGACTTTTAAAAGCAATTTCCCCAACATTCACGAGCTCACGTTCACTGTAAATGCTGAGGATGTCAGTTCAAGCTGAAATCACCATTAACCATCAACCATAGCGTAAAGGTATTTTTTTCTGCATTTTTTAAAATCCTGATCTCTTTCCAACAACTCCTAACCCTGGTGTGCTGGCTGAACTCTAAGCTATTTGATATGCAAGTCAATAATATAGGGAAACTAAGGAGACTAGAGCAGAGATCTGCAGGGGTATTTCATGCTTTTTAAAAGAGGAAAAATCCCATGTAATCAGAATGCCCAGCCAAGAACACCCATGTCAGAGGATACTGATCACCTCCTCAAAACAGCATCGTAGCTATCATACGATTACACAGTTGGATGATTGACAGATTGTTGTTATGGTGACAGGGGTCTACACTGTCATCGCTACAGTCCACAGGCCCTCTGAGATTATTTCTAGTCTTTCTCATCCTCTTGGACGACACAGGCTTGTGAACTGGCACACAGACAAGGGAAAACACTAGCAAGACACACATACACACGCTTACGCACACACATACACAAACACACACCAGCTGACATGCAAGAAAAAAAATTGCCTGGATAAAGAAAAAACTCAATTGGAACTACAAAGAGCACACAGCGATAATCGTGCTGCAAACAAAGCCCAGTAAACAGCAGCTCAGGTGTAAAGCAGAGAGCTGATTGGTATTTACAGCAGGAGCATCTGGGAAAGCAGTGTGTGACACTATAATAACTCTTCCTAGCTAGACTAAAGATTAGCTCCCGCTAATGACTCTCACCTCTACACACCTCTGCTTGATTATTGCACTGACTGTGTGTGTGTGTGTGTGTGTGTGTGTGTGTGTGTCTGAATGCATGACTGTGTTGTGTCTCTATTTCTTCATGCGAAATGTGATTGTGAATACAGGTGAGACTTTTTAAATGAATGCTGTACTGTCTGTGCAGTTCTTAGGTGTGTGTTTGTACTGTATGTGAGTGTGTACAGGCTAGTCTCATGGACTAGATGTAACATGGTAAATGTAAATCCGGGACAGTCCATTTAGTATGAAATGTTACGTTTGCTATGGTTATGTTTGCTATGGTTACATAAGACAGAAGGTTCCTTAAAGTAAAAACAAAAGCAGGGGTGGTTGGTCGGGGTGGGTGTTTGGGTGGGTCAACGTATAACGTGAATGTCTGGCAACCCAAAGGTTGTGTGTTCGAATCTCATCACAGACAACTTTAGCTAATTAGCACCTTTGCAACTACTTACTACTTTTGAGTTACTTTGCAACTACTTAGCATGTTAGCTAACCTTTCTCCTAACCCTAATCTTAACCTCAACTCTAACCTTAACCCTAACGTTAGATTTAGCCACCTAGCCGCCTAGCTAACGTTGGCCACAACAAATTGTAATTCGTAACATATCATAGCTATTGCAAATTCGTAACATATTGCACAAATTACGTTTCGTAATATATCATACCAGTTGTAATTTGTAATATATCACATGAAAATTAATACATAGCATAGCAAACTTAACATATTATTACTAATTTGAGTGGCCCAGATGTTTTATCTGCCCCTGAGTCCAGGTTGGTGTGTATCTGTGCTTTGTTGATAGCCGGTCTGTTGACGTCGTCAATGTCACTAGTTTGTAGTCACACCTTCATCATAAGTAGTGATGACCAGTGTGCACGTTTAGGCTCTAATGTGTGAGTGTGAGTGCATCAGAGTGTAATTGTAGGTAAAAGTGTCTGTGTGTAAATGCATGACTAATATGTGAGCACATGAGCACAATGTGTGTTTTAAGTGTGTCTGTGTATGGCTGTGTGTGTTTGTTAGGGAGTGTGGGGGGCACACATGGGGACAGGTTTGACCCAATTCTTCCCACAGCTGCTTGGGCCACACAAGGTACAAACAGACAGGGGAGAGAGATGAAGGGTGAAATCACAAATGCACTACTCCATGGATTTAACTGTGTTGTTATTCACTTCTCCTTCTGCCATTACAGGAGAAGAAACCAAGAGGAATATTTCAACCTAGAATTCCTAGTCATTACACTCATATTTGATCGAGGGGTAGATAAGGTAGCTCTTGTGGCAGAATAATCCGTAAGGTCACAGTAATTTGGTATGATAAACTTTTTAGCAAATAAGGCACATATCTATCTATCACCTGTCAGCAGAGGGCGGCAGAGACCGTTCTAGATTCATTAACGACACGCAGGTGTGTCCTATTTACTCATTATGATTTTCCTGCTAAAAGCAGTGTGCTTTTTGTTGTCCTTTGCAGAAGCTTGAATTGTTTACTGTGTGTGGTTGTTAACCGAGGGAGTTTTCGAGACTTAGTGTTGGTTCTTTTTTCAAGTGTACTGTGATCCTGCGCCTACCGTTTCTTAGTAAAGTATTATGTTAATCCTTAACCACTGATTCCTCGTCTGGTCTCTTCTCTGCACCTGGGTCCAACCTCACCACGTCACAATATCTAGATGAAAATACATCACTGTTCTGTAGAAAAACACTGGGTCAAGTTCATAATAGGTTGACTGAACAACCTACTGTTAGAGAACCTGACTCCCAGACACAGTCGTTTGAATCCATTTTACCGCCGGAACACGGTGATTGGAGAACATGGCAACAGAAACAATGACACCATAGACTCTCCAGTTCTTTCTTAGTAACATGAAACAGTCTGTCTATCAAAGAACTCACACACACCTCGGCAAAATGCTTTTCACTAGTCCTCGTATTTATATACTCTCCTTTACCCTGGTGAAATAAGTCTACCGGTTTTGTAATTTCACCGTTAATAAAATTCCCCCACACAAAGGAAAAAGGACATGGTGTTTTAATGATGATATTGAAATCAGCCAAGCGTCAAAAACCTGCCTTTCCCTCTCTATCTCCCAGAGGATTCCCGTCTGCTCTCTAGCAGACAAACACATAATCAATGAGTCATGTCAATGTCATCCCATTAAATGATTACAGTTTACCAGAAGCCTCTCTGATTGGGAAAGATAAGAGGGAAAATTAGATGGAAAAGGCAACAGGCGATGACTATGAGGAACCTGCAACTGAACAATAACATGACCTTTCAATAGTGAGAAGGGTTATCATGTGAATATGAATCCATCCTATGTTATTGCACCTCATCACTAGTCATAGACATATGTTCTGGGTACTATGGATGTGTTTCAAATGGCACTCTATTCCTTTCAGCCAGATCACCCGTGATCCAAGGCGATATACGATGTTCGTCAGGGTCCAAAACCGGCCACTAGGGGCATCTGTGAGCGCTATTACCATCAAGTAGGGTTGCGGCTTCCTAGGGAGTTGTGGATGGAGATAGGCGTAATAGGCGTAAGCCGCAAGCTATGGCTCAGAGGGTTGTTTTAATTTTTGTTCCGTAAACCGCGAGCTCTGGCTCTGAGGATTGCGTGTTCAATCCCAGTGCTAGGCAGTCATTTTTATTTGGATTGTTTGAACCCTATCCTAAACTTTAACCCTTACTTTAACCATTCAGAATGAATGCCTAAACTTAATGTTTTAACCATATCCTAAACCTTAACCCTTACCTTAACCATTCAGAATGAATGCCTAAACTTAATGTTTTAACCATATCCTAAACCTTAACCCTTACCTTAACCATTCAGAATGAATGCCTAAACTTACTCTTTTAACCCTATCCTAAACCTTAACCCTTACCTTAACCATTCAGAATGAATGCCTAAACTTAACCGTCGAAATTGTAAGATTATAACCCTAGCGGAGGGGAACTGACCTTCCACAGAGTTGCATCATTTTTCAAAGATGCATAGAGCCCTGAGTTGATTATCCCTTTTAAAATGCTCTAGAATGCCATTCAAGCCAATCAGATACGAGTATTCAAAAAATGCCATGGTATTAGACAAGGTAAAGAATGGGCCACATATCATTCCAAGCTTAAATAATATGCCTCAACCCATTTTCTCTGCAAAATGCTTTGATGGTCAACAGAGCTGATCATGGACTTTTGGATCTCAGACAAATGGAATTTCTATTGTTTTGTAACTAATTACAGAATACAGTTCACTGATACACTTATTCACAAGAATTAGTAAAGCCTGAGTCACCTTCGAAGCTTAGACATAAGGGAATGTACATGAAAACAGTGTACAATAAGTATACCGGAAAATGTATTGGTGCCTCTGCATTAGCATTATAAATGACAATATCTTCTGAATTGTATGTATTGATCAGACATTTATTTGACCAGACATTTACTATAGGCAAGCACTGATCAACATGAACACACTGAGAAATAAGAGGTATAATTTGACATTAAAAAATGTATTAGATCCATAAGCCTAATACAGGTACCACAGTGTGCAGGACCCATTGAGGAGACACATCTAGATTGGCTTCCTCCTTGTCAGGCCTCTCACACTGCGCAGATCGGGGTCCTGGGATGGACAGCTCGCATAGCTTCCCCACATACGGCGCTGGATCCAGGAGCCTGTCTAGCCTATAATGTTTTTGAAAAAGTAAATATTTGTTATAAATGGGTAGTGAATTTAATGTCCTTTTATTTACTGTTCTGTTACGATGCTATCAATTCGATGATGAAGTGATCTATTCATTCTACAATGTGTTTTCTGATGTTTTTGAGGTACTCAATTTGAAATATGCTATACTTGGTTGTGCACTTTTTTGTGTGTGACTGAAATGCTCGACTGATGCAATGAATAGCAATGTTGGGTCTGTCTTCACAGTCTTCACAGCATATCCCCCATTCTTTGCCTTGGGAAAGCTGATTTTGTATCACAGCATTCCTGCTGCAGTGGTTGCCTGGAAAGCTGTGCAGACAGAGTAGATGTTGAATTTTCTGATTATAGCTTGGTCTATCATTACAGCTTGGTGTAATGAGGTGGAAAGTGAAATAATAATATTTATGTTGGCAGTTCTAAGACTCAATGTGGAGGGCTTAGGGATGAAAGAACAAAAACTGTATAGTGACTATCAAGTGTGTTACAGAAAATATACCATTCACCAGTCAAAGCAGCCATAGCCACAGTTGCATTATCTAACGTTAGCCTCCCAATCCCGCCAAAATGTCGGCTACCGTGTCAGACTCCGATACCTACGTTATGGTCAGTGCTTGCAAGATCCAATGCCAAGTATGATGCAAGGTTAGCTTCCTGGCAAGAACCATCAAATGTTCTCCTCAATTGATAAAGCAACTTCGCTCGAAATGTGCGCGGCACACGCTTGACATGATCATCATTTTCAGTGCAGCCTGTACACCCCAAATGAAAAGCCGCCACTGCTGTCAGGATGTCTTCATCTGTCGGAAAATAGTGTAAGGTTAATTTTACACTATGGCATCCAGTCAGAACACAGTGTGCTGTTTCCGGCATGCTGGTAAGTAGCTTGCTAGCTAACGTTCACACCAAAGCCAAAGCAAGGCATAGGCGCACATGTGATGACAGTTTTAAGGTGGTACATATTTAAATTAGTTAAGATGATATGACACTACCATTGGTGTATTACATTTCCGGCTTTTATGTGACCTTGCATAAAGCTGGAAGCAAATTCTTGGTAATACCTGCCTCCTGAATCCAAGTGATTGACACAGGGGGAGGGGACAAATAACTTTATGATTAAACTTTATCAATGTATCAGCTACAGTCATTGTTCGTACTTGGGTACCCTACTTTGAACTAGTTTCGTGCAAATATCATCCTATTTGATGAAAAATATGATTTTCATTGTTCGGGTCCTTTAAGATTGATATTCCATTTAGAATTATATGTCAAACATTTGAAATACATGGAGGGAATCAAAACATATCTGAAAGACTTGTTTTCATTACGGCTACTCTTTTATGGTCAGGCCCACTTTCAAAACACACACGCACACGCACACACACGCACACGTGCACACACACACACACACACACACACACACACACACACACACACACACACACACACGCTATTAGACATCTATATCCCTCCTGTCATCTCACCTCAAGGCATATGAAAGAAGGACTATTAAAAATATAATCTTGCTTTGAGTGAAAGAAGAAGGATCACAGATAGGAGAACAAAACTCTCTCCAGTGTTTTATCTCTCCACAATACCCTAGGTGTGTGTGATGTCTGTCTCTGATTGTTTATGCAGTGTGTGTGTCTGTGTGTTTGTGTGTCTGTGTGTCTGCGTGTGTGTCTGTGTGTGTGTGTGTGTGTGTGTGTGTGTGTGTGTGTGTGTGTGTGCGCGCGTGCGCGTGCGCGTGCGTCCATGCATGTATTTGGACATACATGTGTGTGTGCTTGTGTCCATCCCTCTCCGCAGGCGTGTTTGAGTATAAGTGCATGCCTGTGTGTATGCATTTGTTCGTCTGTGTGTACGTGTGCGCGCGGGTGAGTGCTTGTGTGTGCGTACATATGTCCTAGCATGCACATTGTCTCTGTATTGATCGTACCCAGCAGTAAAGTGTCACACCAGAGCCACATGACTGGTTGTGTTGAAGGCCCCTTGTCTCTAAGTAAGGCTGTGAATACCTTTTACTTATAGATTTCACTAGGAACCCCCCTGCGTAAGCGTTATTAACATGCAAGCCATGGAGCCGGGCAACAAGACGACCATCCAATAAAGGTTTTCCAATAGTTTCATTAAATGAATATTGATATTTCAAATAACCTCCAACCCGTGTGACAAAGGGCTCAACTCATTCCGTACTGCTGAAGTTCAGTGCTATAACGCGTTGAAATGTAACACTAGACGCGCCCAGTAAGCCATTATGACTGCATATGAATTTCAAATTGAAATATCGCTGCCATTTTTAAAGTCATGCGGCCCTCCGTCCTTGACTTTTCCTAAATAAGTCTATTGAACACATGCTTGTTGTTAGAATTTCACTATCACAAACAGAATTTGTGTTATAAGCAGTGTTACAATTTTCAGACAAATTTTTTGGGGGGGCGACATAATTTATTTTTCCCCTCAGTCACCACCAGTCAGCCTGCACAGCTGATGATGGTCCATAGAACCTACACCATAACTATATCTAAACTAATTTCACACATATATTAAATATTAGCCTAAAGACAAGATTAAATTGACAATAGTCTGATGGATGACAGTATTTTCAATTGTGTATACTCTCGTTCAAGATGGCGGCAGATGAGCGTGTTGTGTGTCTCTATGCTTGTTTGTTTCGTGTTACAAGTGTTTATTAGCAAAAACCGTCATAGGCTGTGAGATTTGTCATTGAACAATACTGAACGCAAAAACGAGGAGACAGTGTCGGCGTGGTGCCCTCCCTGAAACCATGAGAGGACACATATGTGCTGTGACAGACAGTCTCGATCAATGGTTCCCAACCAAGGGTAATAGGACCTCTGAGGGTACTTGATCTGTCCACTCTGGGTACTTGAGAAGACTCATAAGACCATAGGCCTAATGGTAAAATGTACACGAGGGGGTACTTCAGAGGTACTCTGGGCAGAGCAAAATTCACTTAGTGGTACAGTAACCGAAAAAGGTTGGGAACAACTGGTCTAGACGCGCTGGGCCGACTAGCCTTGGATACTCCTTGATGGGCAGGTTCTTCACCTGTGTTCTGCCAAGCTACAGGGGTTCCGTCCTGCCTTGCTGTGCTGTGTGGTGGAAGCCGGAGGTCCGTATCTGCGCTGTGAAGAAACTAGATGCGCTGGGCTTGTTTCATCAGTTCAGCTGTTGAGGCTATTATAGACCTTCATTGCAGCCAACGCTGGACTGGTTCCATTTCTCATCGATACAGTGCGATCCATGTGCTCTGTTGGCCAGAGAACTGATCTCTCTGCCTGGCCTGCCTGCTCCTCGCCTGCCTTGGTCTGTCTCTCCCATTCCAGTACAGGTGCCCTCGCCACTCTCTCTCTCACCTACATCATACGCATACATTGCTGACTTTTTATTGATCTGCGGATGGACTATTTGATTAGTGACTCTTAGGGCAATAAACAAACATGTTGCTGTTGTTCATTTTTCTGTTGTCTCCCCTTGGATTTTACAATGTTGGCGATACTTTTAGAGCCCGTTGCTCTGTGAATGAGGAAATATATGACTGTTTCTCCCTCGAGTTTTGTGAGACCCTGATGTATTTATGCTTTCTAAAACATGGCTCAAAAAATCTATTACAGACAAAAATATTGTCATAAAATGGTTACAATGTTTTTCGTACGGATCGTAAATCTAACGTTGGTGGTGTTGCTGTATATGTAAAAGACAAGCTAAGCAATTTGAATACCTGTCTTTGAACCTAAACCTTGGCTCATCTTTAAATATTGTTGTATCTTCTTGTTATAGACCTCCATCTGCTACTGTTGGCTCTTTGGATTGTATTTTCAAATTGTTATCCCAGAATGTCAACTCTGAGTTTGTCCTGATGGGTGATCTGAATCAGGACCGGCTAACATCTAGCTCTGATCAACTCAAAATTCCATGCAATACCTGTAATCTCACTCAGATTGTCAACAGTGTAACTCGGTTGAATATAAAAAATCATCTGAAATCCTCTTTGATTGATTTTGATCTTAACCAATACTCCTCATCGTTTTAATGCTTCTGGTATTTTTGCAAATGACAAAAGTGATCACTGTGCTATTGTCTGTGTGAGAGATGGTAAGATTCCTAAGAAATCTCCACGTGTCATTACGAAAAGAAACTGGTAGCGGTTTGATATTCCAGGTTTTTTACATGATGTATCTAGCATTGAATGGAATAGAATGGAATTAATTTCAGGATTAAGGGCAGAGAGAACCCTTGGTTTACTAAGGAACTTACAATAATCATAAGGGAATGAAATGCTATGTGGGCTAAAGCAAGAGGGACTGGTTTGGCAGATGATTGGATGGCTTTTAAACGTCTTCAAAATATGGGTGTGGCTATGATCCGTAAATTTAAAGCAAATCTACTTCAGATAATTTAAATAATCCATCCAAATTTTGGCAAGTAGTGAAAGGTTTGGAGTGCAAAAAAAGATACACAGCTTCCCAAACAATTGTTGGTCGACACACAGATTGTAACGGAGAGAACCTCCATTCTGAAAGCCTTGAATCACCTTTTTTTATTTTTTTAGATGCAAGCAGTTTATTTGAAAAAGTCAAAGGTATAATTGAGCCCCCTATGAATTTACCTGACACCCCTGTGCACTCCTTCACCAGGTTCTCCTTTTCATCCTTCTCTGTTTCAGAAGTGCGTAAAGCCCTGAAAGAAATTTATGGAAAAAAATCCCCTGGCCCTGATGAACTACACCTAGCTGCAGACATCATTGCTCCCCCTTAACATGTATTTTAACCTTAAGCTTGATGTTAAGGAAATCCCCAAGTTATGGAAATCCTCTTTTGTACTGCCTCTCCTGAAAGGTGGAGATCCTTCGCTACTTGACAACTATCGACCCATATCAAAATTGTCCTTCGTTAGTAGGCAGCGAAAAGGCCTCCTACCAAGAAAACAACATCTAAAATGGACTGCAATCAGGTTTTAGGTCTGGCCACAGCACTGTTTCAGCAACATTGAAGGTTTTAAATTACATCCACTGTGCTCTTGACAAGAAGTTACATTGTGTGTCTGTCTTTATTGATTTGTCGAAGGCATTTGACACCGTGAACCATGCTGTGTTAGTGCAAAGGTTAAAATGTTGTGGAATTACTGGTCATGCTCTGGATTGGTTTATACAGTGCCTTGCGAAAGTATTCGGCCCCCTTGAACTTTGCCACCTTTTGCCACATTTCAGGCTTCAAACATAAAGATATAAAACTATATTTTTTTGTGAAGAATCAACAACAAGTGGGACACAATCATGAAGTGGAACGACATTTATTGGATATTTCAAACTTTTTTAACAAATCAAAAACTGAAAAATTGGCCGTGCAAAATTATTCAGCCCCTTTAAGTTAATACTTTGTAGCGCCACCTTTTGCTGCGATTACAGCTGTAAGTCGCTTGGGGTATGTCTCTATCAGTTTTGCACATCGAGAGACTGACATTTTTGCCCATTCCTCCTTGCAAAACAGCTCGAGCTCAGTGAGGTTGGATGGAGAGCATTTGTGAACAGCAGTTTTCAGTTCTTTCCACAGATTCTCGATTGGATTCAGGTCTGGACTTTTACTTGGCCATTCTAACACCTGGATATGTTTATTTTTGAACCATTCCATTGTAGATTTTGCTTTATGTTTTGTATCATTGTCTTGTTGGAAGACAAATCTCCATCCCAGTCTCAGGTCTTTTGCAGACTCCATCAGGTTTTCTTCCAGAATGGTCCTGTATTTGGCTCCATCCATCCTCCCATCAATTTTAACCATCTTCCCTGTCCCTGCTGAAGAAAAGCAGGCCCAAACCATGATGCTGCCACCACCATGTTTGACAGTGGGGATGGTGTGTTCAGCTGTGTTGCTTTTACGCCAAACATAACGTTTTGCATTGTTGCCAAAAAGTTCAATTTTGGTCTGACCAGAGCACCTTCTTCCACATGTTTGGTGTGTCTCCCAGGTGGCTTGTGGCAAACTTTAAACAACACTTTTTATGGATATCTTTAAGAAATGGCTTTCTTCTTGCCACTCTTCCATAAAGGCCAGATTTGTGCAATATACGACTGATTGTTGTCCTATGGACAGAGTCTCCCACCTCAGCTGTAGATCTCTGCAATTCATCCAGAGTGATCATGGGCCTCTTGGCTGCATCTCTGATCAGTCTTCTCCTTGTATGAGCTGAAAGTTTAGAGGGACGGCCAGGTCTTGGTAGATTTGCAGTGGTCTGATACTTCTTCCATTTCAATATTATCGCTTGCACAGTGCTCCTTGGGATGTTTAAAGCTTGGGAAATCTTTTTGTATCCAAATCCGGCTTTAAACTTCTTCACAACAGTATCTCGGACCTGCCTGGTGTGTTCCTTGTTCTTCATGATGCTCTCTGCGCTTTTAACGGACCTCTGAGACTATCACAGTGCAGGTGCATTTATACGGAGACTTGATTACACACAGGTGGATTGTATTTATCATCATTAGTCATTTAGGTCACCATTGGATCATTCAGAGATCCTCACTGAACTTCTGGAGAGAGTTTGCTGCACTGAAAGTAAAGGGGCTGAATAATTTTGCCCGGCCAATTTTTCAGTTTTTGATTTGTTAAAAAAGTTTGAAATATCCAATAAATGTCGTTCCACTTCATGATTGTGTCCCACTTGTTGTTGATTCTTCACAAAAAAATACAGTTTTATATCTTTATGTTTGAAGCCTGAAATGTGGCAAAAGGTCGCAAAGTTCAAGGGGGCCGAATACTTTCGCAAGGCACTGTAAATTACCTATCAAATTGTACACAATGTGTAATGGCGGATGGTTGTAAATCCATAGAGAGTAGAGTCCATAGAGGTGTGCTCAGGTGTTCTGCAAGGTTCTATTTTGGGCCCACTCTTGTTCATTTTGTATATCAACAACATTGGGGATCTTATTGAAACAGCAGATATTCATTTTAATGCAGATGATACTGTTCTTTATTCAAGTGGTAGTAGTTTATCTTTAGCTTTTGAAAATGCCCAAAGAGCATTTAACATCATACAACAGAATCTGTATGGTTTAAAGCTAGTTCTGAATTCAGGTAAAACAAAATGCATGGTATTTTCAAACATGTTACTAATCATGTCATTGCTACATTGGCTGGACATACTATAGAGCAGGTCAAAGTGTACAAATATTTGGATGTGTGGGTTGATGATAAGCTGAGCTTCACTGTGCATGTAGATAACTTGATAAGGCAAGCTCAAGCTGAGAATAGGTTTTTATTTTATTATTATTTTATTACTTATTTTAATAAGGCTTGTTGTTCTTTGGAGGCCAGGAAGGAGCTGGTACGATGTACATTACTGGCAGTTTTACATTTATAAGGCCATATTGGGTAAAATGCCATTTTAACTCTGTTCTTTTTTAATCAGATCGGTAAATAAATATCAATTACGGTCCCATTCTCATTTGCTTCTAACAGTACCAAAAATTAGAACAGGTCATGGAAGAAATAGTTTTAGTTACTCAGCTCCGTGGCCCTGGAATTCTCTCCTGAACATGTTAAAATGTGATGATCTACTTTTGTTGGTAGAGTTTAAACACTTGATCGATGTATATATCATAGAAGAGTGTAATTGTCTTTAGGACAGCTGTTTTTGGTCAAGACTTTTGTGTTTTTAACGTAATATGTCATTGTTGTAATGTATGTGTGTCTATAGCTGTGTTTAATGTTGTGTTAGTGTATGTAAGTTGTTTTGTCTGAAACGTTATTCCCCCTGCTGCTATTGGGTCTCTACCAGGTCTCTCTTGGAAAAGAGATGTTATCTCAATGAGAAAAACCTGTATGAATAAAGGTTAAATAAAAAAATAAACCAGGATACCCCAGCTGGGTAGACTCTCCAATGGTGATTAGCTGGTCTACATGGCCCGCTGCTGCCTCACTTTGAGGTGTTGTGAGGCAACTGGGCCTTTTCACCAGATCCACACACCAGGGGAATTCCCTGTCAGTGCACTCCTCTAGCAGCTGTTGAACGTGCTGGGGCTGTAGCTAAGGCACCAACACTGTGGCACACACTTGGTTTCTGACTAAACTATACATGTAGGTCTACAGCAGAACATTTTTTAGGGCATTTAAGGTTTTAAAAGACAGCATATTATAAATGGTTTAACAAAATGGTTTTAATTGCTGCCTATCTGGGTTATGGCTCACTGTTATTAAAAACAATCTCATCTCCTTACCCCAGAAATCCCACCCAAGTCTACCTTGACTGAAGGTACAGCAGCTTGTATCTTTCCGAGGGGTCTAATTGTGTTACCATTTGACTCCTACTGTGACATGCTCATTAAACTTTCTCATCTGCAGTGTTTGGTCTGGCTAAAAACTGTGTTTGAAAGATGACTGTAGCTTGGATTATTTGAAGTCTTCTAAGTGTAGAGAGATTTTAAGAAACAACATATTAAGGTGTTTTATTGTTATGCGCTTGTTGTCAGGAAACATTCCTCAGAACACAGACCCATTGGCTATGGATGAACTTCTGACTCCAAATGATTTAAAAACTAGATCAGGGTTGGGGAAATGGACATGATAAACGAAAATGGACATGATAAAAGTCTGGGCTTATGTGTCTTAGTTTTGCCCTGGCTTAAGAAATCTGTTGTATAGGCCTATAGGCTTGGCTGGTTATAATGTTTATCAATGTGCCTGAGTGAGTAAGGGGGAGGTATACTCATTTATATTAAAGAGAAGTATGTGGTAATTGTACTAAGGTTTTTATCTAAAACAAAGCAGTTTGAGTTTTAGCATTGAAACTGCAGTTACCTACAAAGTAGAATCCCTGGATTCTCTGGCTGAACTGTGTAGTTGGATGGGGAAATTAAAATTCTGTTAATGGGCGATTTAAACTGGGACTGGTTATCTGTAACGTTCGTCGTTGGGAGAAAGAGAGGAGGACCAATGTGCAGCGTGGTAAGTGTTCATAGCTTTTAATTACCTACTAGAACACTGAACAAAACAATAAATAACAAACAAACAGTCCCGTAAGGTGAAAGACAAAAACACTAAACAGGAAATATAATCACTCACCACTCAAGGGTGAAAACAGGCTGCCTAAGTATGGTTCTCAATTAGGGACAACGATTGACAGCTGCCTCTGATTGAGAACCATACCAGGTCAAACACAGAAATACCAAATCATAGAAATAAGAACATAGACAACCCACTCAACTCACGCCCTGATCATACTAAAACAAAGACATAACAAAACAACTAAGGTCAGAACGTGACATTATCTCCAAACTCCGAGGCTACATATGATAAATGCAGTCATAAGACCCAACCCAAAAGACATCTCCAAGTCAATACTGCAGTCACAAGATCCAACCCAAAATACATTTCCAAGGCAACACTTATTGATGTTATTCTAGCTAACAATCCACATAATTACTGGTCCATTGTATATTTTCCCTTATGATTTACCAATCTTTGTGCAGTTGCATGCATTAGAGACACTAAAATCGCTAAATTGCCCATCGGTTCTTAATCAATCTACATTTTAAGCTGTTCTGTGAGCAGGAATTCCTGCAAGAACTTTACGCATGCTACTGGGATAGGATCAACCAGGTCACCCATGATACAAGTCAGTATTCGAAGTCCACCCATGTCTGAGGACGCCGGGAGATGACATTGAAACTGGACACTAGGGGCAACAGCACTGTTTCTTTCAAGTAGGTTTTGGTTTTGCCAAGGTGTTGTGGACAGGGATGGTGGCTGGGCATACAGCAAGCCTCTGCCTCTGAATCGAAAGGTTGCAAATTCAAGTCCAGCAATAGAATTTGTTTTTGTTTATAATTTTGTTTGAAGCCTATCCCAAACCTTAACCCTTACCTTAACCATTCTGAGTTAATGCCTAACCTTAATAGTTTAGCGTTAATGTCTAAACTTAACCCTAACCGTAAAAACGCAGAGTTAATGCCTGAACTTAACCTTAAACACATTGAAATTTGACATTTGAGAAACATGGATGAACGTCTAATTCTGACGTGAGACTGTGAGAGCTAGTTTGATATGATTACACTTTTTTATGGACATCGAGGTGGCATTCTCCTATTTTCATTCCATGTTTTCTACTATCTGTGATAAACACTCCCCTCTCAAAAACTATCGGGTAAGAGGTAGAGACAGTCTCTGGTTTACAGAGGAATTATTGGATTTGCCCATAAATGAAATACACAATGGGCCAAAGCCAGAAAGGGTAACTCCCAGGCTGAATGGTGTAAGGTTCTGCTATTCTTTCTTAGTCAACCTTGTGTTCCTATTCTTTGTGTTTTTGAAGGTAGACCTGTTTCGTTGTGTTCTGGAATATAGCCCTGTCTCATTTTTGTTCATTGATTTCACCTGTGTTCGTTTCTCACCTGGTCTAATCAGCTCCCTATTTAGTTCAGTTCTTTCTGTTTGTATGGTTGTGAGGTATTGATTGTTTTTGACTGCCTACCTGTGTTTGACCATTGCCTGCCTGTGACCACGGCCTGCCTTCTGCGAAGGCTTAATAAACATCTGCCGCGCTCTGGCGTTAATCTTCACCTTTATCTCCATGAGTATTCATTATAGAATACCTCACACAAAAATGGAAAGGATTGAGCAGAGCTATACCAGTGCCTAACCCAGGAAGAGGAGCTTATGGAGAAAATGTGCTATCTTCTCCGCCAGCCTATCCCTACTCCATCAAATGCCAGGGATCGTAACCCATAGCACTCCTTCGTTCATACCTATGCCTGGAAAGTATGACAGTTCCCCTGGGAAATGTCAGTGACTTCTGATGCAATGCAGCAAATACATTGGGCACAATCCCACTAACTTTTCCACCGACAAGAGCAGGGTGGATTTTGTTGTCTCTACTCACAGGCAAAGCCCTGGATTGGGCCACCACCATATGGACTGCCAACAGCACAGAACTTGGATCCAAGACCCATTTCCACACCCTCTTCAAAGAGGTACTCGATCACTCTCCCTCCGGTCGTCCTATAGGAGACCTCCTCATAGAACTTCAACAAGGACGCAATTCAGCTGCTGAGTATGCCCTCGAGATCCGCACCATGGCTGCAGGGAGTGGAAGGAATGAGGCTGCTTTACTTACCATCTACTGAAGAGGGTTCAACAGGGAACTTCAGGCGGAGCTGGCCTGTAGAGGTAACCTTCAGGATTTAAATCAATACATCCGCACGTCCATCTCCATCGACTAACTCATCGCTGACCGCCGAAAAACTCTGCCATCCAGGAACCCAAAACTTTCTATGATTCCGTCATCCCGTCCAAGTCTTCCAGAGCCCATGCAGTTGGGCCATGCTCCTCTCCCGTGTACCAAACGTCAAAAGCGGATCCAAGAAGGGCTCTGCTTATACTGTGGAGGGAAAGATAATCTACTCCGCCATTGCCCTGATCGCCCCCCATGGAGAGATGAGAAGAGTCCCCCCGCTGCCATGCAGGTAGGGTGTGTCTCCCAGAAGCAATTCTCCGTCCCAGTATTGATAACCGTGAAGAGGGTTACCAAGTACGTTGAAGGCTTGATAGATTCGGGAGCAGCAGGTCATTTTATCGATCACCAGCTAGTACAAGAGCTTGACATTGATCAAACACCTGTCACCCCTCCCTTAAGGGGTGACAGCCATTGGGCACGGGCTTCATCACGCCCATGACACAGAGCGTCACCCTCCAGATTTGAGTCTTCCACACTGAAACCATTCAACTCATGGAACTCTCATCCCCAAAACAGCCACTCATCCTCGGACACCCCTGGCTTTGTCGTCACGACCCTGCCATCTCGTGGCAACAAGGTGAACTACTGTCCTGGTCTTCTACCTGCTTCTCTAGTTGTCTCAGCCTATCCTGCAGAGCCACTACCATTGAGGACTCTGCCTCGGCTGTGCCACCCACCATATCATCTGAATACGCCCAGTACAGCAATGTCTTCAGCAATATCAAGGCCTACACTCTGCCACCACATTGCCCAGGAGACTGTGCTATTAACTTACTCCCTGGAGTGTCCCCACTGAAGGGCCATGTTTACCCCCTATCTATCCCGGAAAATGAAGCAATGGAGAACTATGAATCACTCAAACGGT
Source organism: Oncorhynchus mykiss (assembly GCF_057628025.1). Classification (NCBI taxonomy): domain Eukaryota; kingdom Metazoa; phylum Chordata; class Actinopteri; order Salmoniformes; family Salmonidae; genus Oncorhynchus; species Oncorhynchus mykiss. The sequence continues at coordinate 24,066,993 of NC_143032.1, forward strand.
TTCATTCATCCTTCTTCCCCGGCTGCGTCCAGCTTCTTCTTCGATGGAAAAAGGATGGTGGTCTCCGTCCATGTATTGATTATCGTTCCCTGAATGACGTCTTAGTCAAGAACCGTTTCCCTCTTCCTCTGATCCCAGCGATCCTTGAACAAGTGGGCCGCACCAACATATATACTAAATTCAACCTGCAAAGTGCATATAACCTTGTCCGTGTACGTGATGGCAACGAATGGAAGATGGCCTTTATCACAGCTCGAGGGCACTACGAATACCTGGTCATGCCCTACGGCCTTACGAACGCCCCCGCTATCTTCCAATCCTTTATGAACAAGGTTTTCCAGGATATAATCTACTGCTTTCTCATCGTCTACATTGATGATTTACTCCCACTCCCTGAAGGAACACATACAGCATGTGCAAAAGGTTCTTCAATGGCTCCTTGACCATAACCTTTACATGAAGACTGAAAAGAGTGCCTTCCATGTAAACTTCCTCTGCTTCGTACTGACACCTGGATGGGTCAGCATGGATGAGAACAAAGTCACTGCCGTCAGTAACTGGCCCAAACCTACCACCGTTAAGGAACTCCAGCGTTTAATTGGGTTCTATCGCAGGTTCATTCGGAATTTCAGTTCTACTGCCATTCCCCTCACTGCCCTTACCAGCCAAAAGACCAGGACCCTTCAATGGACTGATACCACCCTAACTGCATTCAACAACTTGAAACACCTCTTCACCTCAGATCCTGTCCTTCGCCAAACTGATCCTTCGCCAAACTTTCCTTTCACCCTTGAGGTGGATGCCTCCGAAATAGGAGACATACTCTCTCAGCGGGTGGGAACACCTCCCAGATCTCATCCCTGTGCCTTCTTCTCTAGGAAGTTATCACCCGCTGAGAGGAATTGCAATGTGGGGAACAGAACTCCTCGCCATCAAACTGGCCATCGAGGAGTGGCGCCACTGGTTGGAAGGTGCACATCCCGTTCTCATCCTAACAGATCATCGTAATCTGGAATAAATCAGAGGGGCCAAGAGGTTAATCTCTAGACAAGCCCGCTGGGCTCTCTTCACACGCTTCCATTTTCATGTTACTTACATCCCTGGAAAGAAAAACTCTCCCACCAGTTTGACCTTCCGACCAGTAACCATTCAAATCAAATCAAATCAAATCAAATTTTATTTGTCACACACACATGGTTAGCAGATGTTAATGCGAGTGTAGCGAAATGCTTGTGCTTCTAGTTCTGACAATGCAGTAATAACCAACAAGTAATCTAGCTAACAATTCCAAAACTACTACCTTATAGACACAAGTGTAAGGGGATAAAGAATATGTACATAAAGATATATGAATGAGTGATGGTACAGAGCGGCATAGGCAAGATACAGTAGATGGTATTGAGTGCAGTATATACATATGAGATGAGTATGTAAACAAAGTGGCATAGTTAAAGTGGCTAGTGATACATGTATTACATAAAGATGCAGTAGATGATATAGAGTACAGTATATACATATACATATGAGATGAATAATGTAGGGTATGTAAACATTATATTAGGTAGCATTGTTTAAAGTGGCTAGTGATATATTTTACATCATTTCCCATCAATTCCCATTATTAAAGTGGCTGGAGTTGAGTCAGTGTGTTGGCAGCAGCCACTCAATGTTAGTGGTGGCTGTTTAACAGTCTGATGGCCTTGAGATAGAAGCTATTTTTCAGTCTCTCGGTCCCAGCTTTGATGCACCTGTACTGACCTCGCCTTCTGGATGATAGCGGGGTGAACAGGCAGTGGCTCGGGTGGTTGTTGTCCTTGATGATCTTTATGGCCTTCCTGTGACATCGGGTGGTGTAGGTGTCCTGGAGGGCAGGTAGTTTGCCCCCGGTGATGCGTTGTGCAGACCTCACTACCCTCTGGAGAGCCTTACGGTTGTGGGCGGAGCAGTTGCCGTACCAGGCGGTGATACAGCCCGACAGGATGCTCTCGATTGTGCATCTGTAGAAGTTTGTGAGTGCTTTTGGTGACAAGCCGAATTTCTTCAGCCTCCTGAGGTTGAAGAGGCGCTGCTGCGCCTTCTTCACAATGCTGTCTGTGTGGGTGGACCAATTCAGTTTGTCTGTGATGTGTACGCCGAGGAACTTAAAACTTACTACCCTCTCCACTACTACGGTACTACTACTACGGTAAGCAAATTGGAGTGGGTCTAGGGTGTCAGGTAGGGTGGAGGTGATATGGTCCTTGACTAGTCTCTCAAAGCACTTCATGATGACGGAAGTGAGTGCTACGGGCGGTAGTCGTTTAGCTCAGTTACCTTAGCTTTCTTGGGAACAGGAACAATGGTGGCCCTCTTGAAGCATGTGGGAACAACAGACTGGGATAGGGATTGATTGAATATGTCCGTAAACACACCAGCCAGCTGGTCTGCGCATGATCTGAGGGCGCGGCTGGGGATGCCGTCTGGGCCTGCAGCCTTGCGAGGGTTGACACGTTTAAATGTCACGTCGGCTGCAGTGAAGGAGAGTCCGCATGTTTTAGTTGTCAGTGGCACTGTATTGTCCTCAAAGCGGGCAAAAAAAGTTATTTAGTCTGCCTGGGAGCAAGACATCCTGGTCCGTGACAGGGCTGATTTTCTTTTTGTAATCCGTGATTGACTGTAGACCCTGCCACATACCTCATGTGTCTGAGCCGTTGAATTGAGATTCTACTTTGTCTCTATACTGACGCTTAGCTTGTTTGATTGCCTTGCGGAGGGAATAGTTACACTGTTTGTATTCGGTCATATTTCCGGTCACCTTGCCCTGATTAAAAGCAGTGGTTCGCGCTTTCAGTTTCACGCAAATGCTGCCATCAATACACGGTTTCTGGTTTGGGAATGTTTTAATCGTTGCTATGGGAATGACATCTTCAACGCACGTTCTAATGAACTCGCTCACCGAATCAGCGTATTCGTCAATGTTGTTGTCTGACGCAATACGAAACATATCCCAGTCCACGTGATGGAAGCAGTCTTGGAGTGTGGAATCAGATTGGTCGGACCAGCGTTGAACAGACCTCAGCGCGGGAGCTTCTTGTTTTAGTTTCTGTCTGTAAGCAGGGATCAACAAAATGGAGTTGTGGTCAGCTTTTCCGAAAGGAGAGCGGGGCAGGGCCTTATATGCGTCGCGGAAGTTAGAATAGCAATGATCCAAGGTTTTTCCAGCCCTGGTTGCGCAATCGATATGCTGATAAAATTTAGGGAGTCTTGTTTTCAGATTAGCCTTGTTAAAATCCCCAACTACAATGAATGCATTGTAGTTGGATATATGGATTCCAGTTTGCAAAGAGTCAAATAAAGTTCGTTCAGAGCCATCGATGTGTCTGCTTGGGGGGGAATATATACGGCTGTGATTATAATCGCGGTCGACATTTGATTGTGAGGAATTCTAAATCAGGTGAACAGAAGGACTTGAGTTCCTGTATGTTGTTGTGGCCACACCACGTCACGTTAACCATGAAGCATACGCCTCCGCCCCTCTTCTTACCAGAAAGATGTTTGTTTCTGTCGGCGTGATGCCTCTTGTGTTATGGGACCAGTACAGTGGGAGGTTCACTCTGCCATACAAGAAGCCCTAACCTTAGACCCGGCTCCTCCTGAGACACCAGCTGGGAAGAGATACGTACCAGCAGCTGTTGCAATGGTGTCACACGTCCTTGGGGTCAGGACATCCGGGCATTACACAAACCACCATACTTCTAGCCCAGAAGTTCTGGTGGACCTCACTGGCATCTGACCTTAAGGGATTACGTACTCTCCTGTCCAGTCTGCGCCCAAACCAAAAGCCCTCGTCGCCTCCCTTCCTGGAAGCTTCAACCTTTGTCAATCCCTCACAGACCCTCGTCCCACATAGCTGTTGACTTCATCACAGACCTTCCTGAATCCTCTGGTAACACCACCATCCTTGTCATAGAAGACCGTTTCTCAAAAATGTGTCATCTGGTTCCTCTTCCTCATTTACCTAACGCCATGGAATTGGCGGAGTGTATGTTCCAGCAGGTTTTCCGTCTGTATGGGTTTCCGGAGGACATCATCTCTGACCGCGGCCCCAGTTTGTCTCCTGGGTGTGGCGAGCCTTCTGTGACTGACTGGGGGTCGCCCTCAGCCTCTCCTCCGGGTACCACCCCCAGACGAATGGGCAGACGGAACACCTGAAACAAGAAATAGGGAAGTACCTCCACCAACAATGTTCTGCCTCTCCACACAACTGGAGTTGTTCTGTGGCCTGGGCCGAATACGCTCAGAACTCACTCATCCCTACGCCTTACTCCGTTTCAGTGTGTCCTTGGTTACCAACCCTCCATGTTTCCCTGGGAGGCAGAGCCTGCGATTGTCCCAGCTGTCGACGACTGGTTTCGGCATAGTGAGCGGGTATGGGAGACCACTCACCGGCATCTGCAGGGAAGCCTCCAATACCCAGAAATGCTTTTCCAACAGACACCTCCGACCTACACCACTCTTTCACCCCGGACAGCGTGTGTGGCTCTCTACCAGAGACATCTGGCTCCGCCTCCCCTGCAAAATGTTCTGTCCTCGCTTCATTGGTCCCTTCAAGATAACCCATCACATCAACCCTGTCTCGTACCGCCTCCTTGTTACCCCATCAGTATAAAATCTCCTCGTCTTTCCATGTGTCTCTCAAAACCAGACCACCTACAGTCCTCTTCATCCTCCAGTCTCAACCCGCAGTGCACCCCCACTGTTGGACGTCAGAGGGGAACCTGCCTACGCCATACGGGCCATTCTTGATTACAAAAGCCTGAGAGGTCGCATCCACTACCTAGTGGACTGGGAAGGTTATGGGCCTGAAGACCGGTACTGGTCCACGACCAAGACCTCCTCGACCCAGAGATGAATCAGGCATTTCACCATAACAGTCTGGATAGTCCCGCTCCCTGACCTCGGGGTCGTCCCCTGAACAGACCCACTGGACATCAGCCTCAATGCAGAACATCGGGTCAGTCCACGACCTCATCGAACCAGCCTGCCAGACCTCATCAAGAGCCTCCCTTGGGGCTTAATAATCATCTGCCGCACTCTGCTAGTGAATCTACAACTTTTTCTCCCTGAGTATTCATTACAAATGGTAGTCATTCAGGGCACTGAGAAATAAGATCCTCAGACCCCTTGTGAGACCATATGCTGGTGCGGTTGTCCCTGGGTTCCTCCTAATGCAAGACAATGCTAGACCTCATGTGACTGGAGTGTGTCAGCAGTTCCTGCAAGAGGAAGGCATTGATGCTTTGGACTGGCCAGCCTGTTACCCAGACCTGTCAGGATTTGGCCAGGGTTGTTCCGGTTTTTGGTCACTAGATGCCCCCATTGTGCTTTTTGACCTTTTGTTTTCCCTTGATCCCCATTATTATTTGCACCTGTGCCTCGTTTCCCCTGATTGTATTTAAACCCTTAGTTTTCCTCAGTTCTTTGCTCTGTGTTTGTATGTTAGCACCCAGCCCTAGTATTCTGTGAACTCTTGTTGATCCCGGTGGACTCTCTTGTGGAATTCTGTTTTTGTTCTTGTTTATTTATTTTTGAGTATCTTTTGAGGCTTTTTATGCTATACCTACCACCTTGTGGATTTACCTTTTTGTCTTGGAGGATTACCTTTGTTCTTGTGGAATTCCTTTTGAGGTTGTGGAGTTACATGTTTTCCTGAAGGACTTCTCTTTTTTCTTAATTAAATACACCGTCTCAAGTACTGCTGTGTCTGCCTCATCTTCTGGGTTCTGCCGACTATTCGTGGCTCAGTAGGTTAAGTGACTGTTTCTCACTCCGGAGACCCGGGTTCGTAACCGGGTCCTGACAGAAACACAGAGCCAAAGAATGAACCCAGAGGCAGCCAGTTCCCAGGACCTTGTTGCCATGCTGTCCCACCACCAGGAGACTGTCCAACGCCACGAAGCCGCCCTGGTTCAGCAAGAGGCCTTAATGGCTAGACATTCTCATCTTCTGTCGGAGATGCTGACTTCCATAAATCTGATCGACTTACCCCGGCAACAGTTCCCGTCCCAGTACCTCAGATTCACGTACCCATGGCAGTTAACCCCCTGGCTGAACCTCGTCTTCCACCTCCCCAACGGTTCTCAGGTGATCCAAGTGCTTGTAAAGGGTTTCTCACCCAATGTTCTCTCTCCTTCGAGCTGCAACCCTCGTCGTTCCCCACCGACCGGTCTAAGATCGCATATATCATCACCCTGCTGTCGGAAAAAGCCCTGGCCTGGGCTACTGCTGTGTGGGATGCCCATAATTCCTGCTGTGCCAGCTACTCTGCCTTTGCTGAGGAATTCAAACAAGTGTTTCAAGGCCCAAGCAGTGGTCCTGACTCAGCCAAACAGCTCCTGACTCTCCACCAAGGTCGGCGCAGCGTGACGGACTATGCCATCCAGTTCCGCACGGTAGCAGCAGCGAGTGGCTGGAACAACGAGGCGCTCACGGTGTGCTTTCTGAAAGGCCTTTCCGACACTATCCAAGATGAACTGGCCACTCGGGAACCACCGGACAATCTCGAGTCCCTGATCAAGTTGGCCTCACGCATTGACCAGCGTCTGAGAGAGAGAGAACTCAACCGTAGACCTCTAGCCCCTATCAGTCCCAGCTCCGAGTCCCCACCTTTATCCTCGCTGGCTCCACCGGAACCCATGCAGATTGGACGTATCTCCCAGGCTGAGAGAGACCGCCGGATGAGGGAGCGACGCTGTCTATATTGCGGCAAACCGGGCCATTTCCGTTCCACGTGTCCCGGGCTCCAGGGAAACGCTCTGTCCCGTACAGACCGGGGGGAACTGTAACGGGAAACATAACCTCCTCCCATCCGTCCAACTCCCGTCTGCTCATTCCAGTCACCCTTTCCTGGGACAACCACAAGCTTCACCTTCAAGCCTTGGTAGACTCTGGATCCGCAGGTAACTTCATGGATGGTGTCTGGGCGAAGGAGAATGGCGTTCCCTCTGAACCTCTAAGTGACCCCATGAGGGTTACTACATTGGATGGAAGCCCTTTGGGATCTGGACTTGTCACTCATGTCACTACCTCCTTGCGACTTTCAGTTTCACAACACCAGGAATTGATGAACTTTCATTTGATCTCCTGTTCCGAATTCCCTCTCGTCCTTGGATACCCCTGGCTTCACAGCCATAACCCTCACATTGACTGGTCTGTGGGCACTATCAAGCAGTGGGGTCCTACGTGCCAAGCTACTTGTATTTTCTCGAATTCCCCAAGTTCTACTCCCGAGTCTTTAGAATCCATCGACCTGACCCGAGTTCCCGTGTGTTACCATGACCTCAAACTGGTATTTAGCAAACAGAGGGCCACCATGCTACCACCCCATAGACCTTATGATTGCCCCATCGAACTGTTTCCGGGCACTTGCCCCCCCAGGGGTCGGATCTTTTCCCTATCTCCACCCAAACGAGCTGCTATGGATACCTACATCAAGGACGCTCTGGAAGCAGGCCTCATGCATCCATCCACCTCCCCGGCGGGAGCAGGGTTTTTCTTTGTGGCCAAGAAAGACGGTGGATTACGTCCTTGTATCGACTACCGGGGACTCAATGCCATAACCGTCCGTAACCGTTACCCGCTACCCCTTATGGCCACAGCCTTCGAGCTGCTCTAGGAAGCAGTTGTTTTCACTAAGCTTGACCTGCGGATCAGACCTGGTGACGAGTGGAAGACCGCTTTCAACACGCCTACTGGTCACTATGAATACTTGGTGATGCCCTTCGGCCTGACCAACGCCCCAGCGGTGTTCCAAGCGCTCATAAACGATGTGCTTAGGGATATGCTTAACATATTTGTGTTCGTTTACTTGGATGACATCCTCATCTTTTCGCGCTCTCTTCAAGAACACACAAAGCATGTCAGACAAGTACTCAAACGCCTCCTAGACAGCCATCTGTACGTTAAGCCGGAAAAATGTGAATTCCATTCATCCCGAGTACAATTCCTGGGATTTGTAGTGGAACCCGGTCGAGTCCAAATGGACCCCAGGAAGGTAGGGGCGGTAGCGGATTGGCCCACCCCCAAATCCGTTAAGGAAGTTCAGCGTTTCCTCGGCTTCACAAACTTTTACCGCAAGTTCATCAAGAACTTCAGCTTGGTGGCAGCCCCTCTCTCAGCTTTAACCAAGGGTGGCAATGCAAGGTTTTTGTGGGGAAGAGAAGCTGAGACGGCCTTCCAAGGACTCAAGCAGCGCGTCCTCTCTGCTCCCATCCTGATACTACCGACTACGGATGAACCGTTTGTGGTGGAGGTAGACGCCTCAGAGGTTGGTGTTGGAGCTGTCCTGTCTCAGAGGGGTGAAGACAAGAAGCTTCATCCGTGCGCTTTCTTCTCACACCGGCTTACCCCGGCTGAGAGGAACTACGATGTGGGGGATCGTGAACTCCTAGCGGTTAAGATGGCATTGAAGGAATGGAGACACTGGCTCGAGGGGGCTTCTCACCCATTTCAAGTGCTTACGGACCACAAAAATCTGGAGTATATCCAGCAGGCGAAGCGGTTGAACTCTAGACAAGCTAGATGGTCTCTTTTCTTCAATCGATTCCAGTTTATCCTCACCTATCGGCCCGGGTCGAAGAATCTCAAACCGGATGCCCTGTCCCGAGTCTACGCTCCTGCCATTCGAGATGACACGGACATGCCTGTCCTTCCTGCTGCTAAGATCGTGGCTCCGATCTCGTGGCAAGTTGAGGATACCGTGAGACGAGCTCAAGCTATCGAACCGGACCCGAAAGGAGGTCCTGCCAATCGGTTGTTTGTCCCCAAGGCAGTGAGGACTCAGGTCCTTCTGTGGGGGCACTCCTCTCGCCTCACCTGTCACCCGGGCGTAGGTCGCACCTTGGAGTTCATCCAGCGTAAGTTCTGGTGACCTACCATAAGAGAAGACGTTGCCACTTTCGTCAATGCCTGCCCCGTGTGCTGCCAGGGCAAATCTTCTCACCTCCGCCCTCAAGGACTCCTTCACCCTTCTCTTTTTTCTTCATTAAATACACCGTCTCAAGTACTGCTGTGTCTGCCTCATCTTCTGGGTTCTGCCGACTATTCGTGGCTCAGTAGGTTAAGTGACTGTTTCTCACTCCGGAGACCCGGGTTCGTAACCGGGTCCTGACAGAAGAAAAAAGAGAAGTCCTTCAGGAAAACATGTAACTCCACAACCTCAAAAGGAATTCCACAAGAACAAAGGTAATCCTCCAAGACAAAAAGGTAAATCCACAAGGTGGTAGGTATAGCATAAAAAGCCTCAAAAGATACTCAAAAATAAATAAACAAGAACAAAAACAGAATTCCACAAGAGAGTCCACCGGGATCAACAAGAGTTCACAGAATACTAGGGCTGGGTGCTAACATACAAACACAGAGCAAAGAACTGAGGAAAACTAAGGGTTTAAATACAATCAGGGGAAACGAGGCACAGGTGCAAATAATAATGGGGATCAAGGGAAAACAAAAGGTCAAAAAGCACAATGGGGGCATCTAGTGACCAAAAACCGGAACAACCCTGGCCAAATCCTGACAAGACCTGAATCCAATTGAGTAAAACTGGGACATCATGTCTCGCTCCATCCACCACAGACTGTCCAGGAGTTGGCAGATGCTTTAGTCCAGGTCTGGGAGGAGATCCCTCAGGAGACCATCCGCCACCTCATCAGGAGCATGCCCAGGCATTGTAGGGAGGTCATACAGGCACGTGGAGGCCACAAACACTACTGAGCCTCATTTTGACTTGTTTTAAGGACATTACATCAAAGTTGGATAAGCCTGTATTGTGGTTTTCCACTTTAATTTTGAGTGTGACTCCAAATCCAGACCTCCATGGGTTGATAAATTGGATTTCTATTGATAATTTTTGTGTGATTTTGTTGTCAGCACATTCAGCTATGTAAAGAAAAAAGTATTTAATAAGAATATTGCATTCGTTCAGATCTAGGATGTGTTATTTTAGTGTTCCCTTTATTTTTTTGAGCAGTGTATATATATGACAATATAGACCAGTGCAGCTTGGAATTGGCACAGAAACAGGGAAACAGATCGTATTTTTCAAATACTCCTGCAGAGTTCAATACAGGTACGTTTTGTAGAGGCAGATCCTGAAGTTTCCAAAATACTTACCTTTGCCAAATAACTCAAACAATTGAAGAGATACTATATTTAAAAACATTACTTTTTCCAAGAATAACAGCTGTTTCCGGCACTCCACACATGAGCACACATATAGCCCAGCATACAGCCCAGGCTACTAAGCAAAGACTAGTAACATAATACAACTTAAAAATATGCTATTCTGTTCTTTTGAAAGGCATTTCATTAGTTCCATAATGTATCTTATGACCTGCCAAAACAGAATTATAATGTTTGTTTTAAATGGATTTACCACTTGAATTGTGATGTTTTTACTGTTTTTCATTTTTTAAAGATAGCCTACAGAGTAACAAACTAATGACAATGCTATTGTGTTCTTTGAAATATTTTGTGTTTGTATTCTAATCTTACCCAAGACCTTCATAAACACGACAACATTTTTTCCCCTTCTTTTCGATAGCATATATATTTTTTACTTAACTAGGCATGTCAGATTACATTTATTTGTTAGACTGAAATCAAAATGACCGGTATGGCTCGAGGCCAGGCTTTTCTAGTGTTTAAAGGTCACTTCCGATTGAGCAGACACATACAACATTTACCGTAAATTTCGGTCTCTGTGACCGATTACATTTATCTCATAACAATTTCCAGTGTGAAATTAACTTTCTCCTTCTCAGTCTACATGTTCTGTTTGAAAAGAAGGTTTTCTCTAGGAGAAGTGCATATCTTTGACTGGTTGATGTGCTAATTAAATACGTGTGGCAAGTGTTCATATTTGCAAACCGCTTTTGACAAATAGCAAGTCCTATTGGAGCTGATAGCTCAGAGAAACCTTGGAAAACATCAATCTTTTCCACTGCACCCTTCCAGTAGTCGTGTCAGGTGGGTGTGTGCATGCGTGAATGCATGTGTGAGTGCGTGCAGAAAGTGTGTCAGACCAGACGGCTGGAGCGTGCGGACAGGGCGGACATATGTGGAGTCAGGTGGGGGGGCCATTCGTCTTCCTGTCTACGGCACTACAGCATGCTAAGAGAGAGGGGGGTTGTGGGTAAATGTGGTTAAAATGTAAGAGACAGGAAGAGGAACAGGGTTAGGGCCCAGTGTCTCATCATTCTTACTACGTAGTCCTGCCGGGGAGGAAAACAGGGGCTGAGGAAGGAGTGCACGAGTACACACTTCGGGATGATTGGGACACAGCCAGAGACATGGACGTTTGGACAGAACATAACACTAATACAGGGCCTGTTTGGGACTAATCTCATCAACAAATACAGATGTACAGCTAACTCAAAGACATCAACAGAGAGACTAAAATACCATGATACCCCCTACAGATGTAGGATCTTAATTTGATCACTCTTTTGTTGCTGCACAGCAGGAAATGCAAACTTGTAGTGTATTTGTTTTTTAAAATGGCTTCTAAAGTTTGTCATTTCCACTTTTTGAAATTTGACTTGATTTGGCCTAACGAAAAATGTATCAACCCCTACAAACCGCCCAATTAATTATAATCCACAGAATAATTAACATTTCCTGTTGCTGCAGGACATTTTTTTTGCTGTAGCAAACTGACTGAAATGAACATCCTACATCTGTACAATTAGCCTTATCTGTGTAATCCAGAAGAATCACTTGGGGCTCTATTCAATCTGTAAAACTGAAGCGTTACAGATTCTGTGATAGAAATGTAAAGGTAATTTCCTATTGAGCCGACATATGCAGCATTTACCGTGAATGCAGTCCACACTAAAACAGGAACATTGCCTTTAAATTTAAATGATGCTGTAAAGCTAAACTTCCTCTCTGTTTTCCATGAGTTTGCCTACAACTCCAGCACCTGCGGAAAGTACAGTACCTGGATGAGCGTATGTTCTTCAGCTTCTGTAGTCCCATTCAGCTCAGCAGCTAAAGGAGGAGGCCGGGACACAGCCCTTAGGCAGAGCTATCACACAATCATTCTCAAATTCGAGTGACTTACAGATGTGGAATCTTAATTTGAGGCAGTTTGATACAGCAGGAAAATAATCCTTCAACATCAGGAAATGTGAATTATTATGTGGATTATAATTAATACATATTTTTTTGTAGGTGTTGATACATTTTTCGTTAGGGCAAAGTAAGTCTGACAGGAAGTTACAAACTTTATAAGCCTTTTTAAACCTCGGATACACTACAAGTTTGCATTTCCTGCTGGGCAGGAATATTGTCAGCAACAAAAGAGTGATCAAATTAAGATCCTACATCTCGGAAAATGCTACCTGCCCCAATACAGAGTGCCAACCGTAAAGTCTGGTCTGAGGCTGTTTTTCATGGTTTGGGCTAGGCCCCTTAGTTCCAGTGAAGGGAAATCGTAACGCTACAGCATACAAAGACATTCCAGACGATTCTGTGCTTCCAACTTTGTGGCAACAGTTTGGGGAAGGCCCTTTCCTGTTTCAGCATGACAATGCCCCTGTGCACAAAGTGAGGTCCATAGAGAAATGATTTGTTGAGATTGTTGTGGAAGAACTTGACTGGCCTGAATAGAGCCCCCTGACCACAACCCCATCAAACACATTTGGGATGAATTGGAACGCCAACTGCGAGCCAGGCCTTATCACCCAACATCAGTACCCGACCTCACTAATGCTCTTGTGACTGAATGGAAGCAAGTCCCCGCAGCAATGTTCCAACATCTAGTGGAAAGCCTTCCCAGAAGAGTGGAGGCTGTTATGGCAGCAAAGGGGGGACCAACTCCATATTAATGGCCATGTTTTTGGAATGAGATGTTCTATGAGCACGTCGCCACATGACAGCGAAGCCACGTGACAGAGGCGATCTCTGGGCTGCTAAAACAAGAACACCCACCCGCTCACCTTGTTCCTCTCATTGGGGTCTTACTGGTACTTCGTATTCTCATTGAAAGCCATTGTTGCGTACTTCAGTCCATTCTCTTCATTTTTTTATGCAGAACGAGTCAGGCTTCAGACTTCTGTTTCCCTCTTTGCATCTTCTTCCAAAGTGCAGTTGTATGTCAAACTAGACCTTTTTTTTACCAGCCCCACAGGTGTGTCTGGGTCTACTGCTGTTTACTTTGAAATGTTCTTGTAGTCCTGTTTACTGATGGCTGAATGGGGCTTTGTTTTGTCCATTCCCTGTCGCCGTAGTTGCTTGACGGTGCCCACGAAGACGTTGTTAGATGTCATAAACTCAGAATCTTTAATCTAACACCATGACAGGCTGAGGAGGGTTGTTCATTTAGCAGTTCAATCCGGCACGGAGAGCTGTGTAACTTCTCAACCCATACCTTGCTGTTCCTTAAACTGTGCCATAAATCTCCCGGAGAATAGTATTAAAAGCTTCCTTGGTTGTTGTTCAAAAAATAGAAAGTTATCCTCTTTTCATTAATCCAGTCCAGGAAACACCAATGCCCAGTTGATTTGTTTTACTGTGTTCACCTCACTACGGCTCTTCCAGGGATTCCAGAGTGGTTTTTCCCAGTTGAGTGTGCCAGCTCATTATTTGGGGATTGTTGCCCCCTCCGATCTCCTCTTCCCGCCATTCTTTCAAATCCATTCTTCTCCAAAGATTAAAATTAATGCTAAACTCCATGTTTTTAATGCTCAAATCCAGTCGTTTGAAAGCGTGTCCACAGAATGTATTGACTTGATAAATTATCTTAGTGCACCTGCTTAGTTCAACCTAAAAAAAAAAGGCTTAAAACAATGCAAATTATCTTGATGGGTTTTCTGGCTAAATCAATTAAAAACAAGCATTTCTTGGTGAGCGGGATCAACTTAAAACAAGTCATTTTAACTTCATTATCTAAATAAAATACCAAAAAACACTAGGTAACGTTCACATTGTTCGTGGTGAATTATAAGCTTCAGTGCATGCACATTCAGCCAATACACTCGTTTATGAGTGTAAATTCTGAGTGTTCACAGTTTCCATGGTGAATTATTAGTTTCACGTTCATTGTCTTGGCTAGCCTAGGCTACTACAGCACGGGAGAGATACTGCAACATTGATGCACAGGTCGTAGAAGCAGGCAGCGCGGTTTAGACAAACCCCCCACTGTTGCAAACAAAATGTTAGGCAAGAAGCATGGGAAATAATGACTAGATGCTTTCTTTCAGGGGGAGTTTATGAATGCCTTCCTGGGCTGCGGGACAGTGGATGTGCATTGATACTTGAAATGGAATTGTGGCATTATGGCATTTTGCAGGGATTATTGTGAATAACTCGCTGCTATCAACCAATCAGCATCCTGGATTCAATCAACCCGTTTTATAATCTGCTTTAACCCCTTACACTAATTGGATTTAGAGATGATTATTCATGCTGGGAGAGATGGACATCACACATCGACAGGGATGACCAACACACACACACACACACACATCCACAGGGATGACTGACAAAAGCCTAACAAAGCTCAAGGTCTCAACTTGGTCCCAGATCTGCTTGTGCTGCCTTGCCAACTCCTATGTTCATTGCCACATTTGGCAATATAGATCTGGTCCCACATACACACAAATAGGATAAACATTTATTTTAGGAATTTGTGGCCTGAAAGAGTATGTCCAACACAAGTAGGGATTCGAGACCAATGAGCTTTCTACCTAAACTCCATTGAGGCTTGTGCCTTTTCAAGCACATATGAATGGAGAAAGAGGTTCGGAGAGAATGAGAGATAAAGGGAGGGAGAAAAAAAGATGGAGGCAGAGGGGGAGGGAGGGAGGGAGGGAGGGAGGGAGGGAGGGAGGGAGGGAGGGAGGGAGGGAGGGAGGGAGGGAGGGAGGGAGGGAGGGAGCGAGAACTCAGGGAGTAGACGTTCATCATTCTGCTTCTCATAGAGTAGCATAACAAGGACTGTTCTCTCTGATTCATTTAACCACTCAATTAGGGAGATAACACTGTGATGCATGAGGAGACATAGAGAGAGAGACAGACTGAGAGACTGAGAGACAGCGCGAGAGACTGAGGGACAGAGCGAGCAAGCGTGATAGATAGATACATAGATGAGGGTGAAAAGGGAGAGGGGAAAGCAGAGAGAAAAACGTGTAGATAGAGAGAAGAAGGGAGAGAGGGTGATAACAAGGTGGCGGGGGAAAATGCCATGCTAAGTATTTACCTACTTAATGAACTCATTAACATCATTATGCAACGCTCATTAATGAAAGAAGTAGAAAATAATATAGAGATAGGAGAGCAATTGAATAGAGAGAGAGAGAGAGAGAGAGAGAGAGAGAGAGAGAAGCTCAGGGGAGAGAGAATATTCCTCAACAGGGTCTCAAAACTGAGTCACCTAAACTAATTTAAAAATTCAATTTGAATAAGGTCTACATTGTTTATAGTTTATAGTATCCACATGGAAACGACAAATCGACAACTGACACAAAAGATGTGTCAACACGGGGGATAAAAAGCTGTATTAGGTACGTCCAATCATGTGGGAACCTCGATAAACAGGGTATTGACTGATTGGGAATCCCAGCCCAATAGACTTGAGACATAAAGCATCAACCTCACTAACCGTGTGGTCTGGCTAAAGCTCAGAGAGCATTAACTCATAACCCTTACTAAAGAACTAGGCCGTCTCAACTTAAACCTCACACAATGAGCTAGGGGGATAAACAGACGCACCCAAACAGATACACACACACACACACACACACACACACACACACACACACACATACACACACACACAAACACATGCACGCACATAAGCACACACACAAATTATTGCGTGTATGCTCACACACACACACATACGCATGTACACACACAAGGGTGCGCATGAGAACTTCCGGCGCCGACAGAGATGGCCGCCTCACTTCGCGTTCCTAGGAAACTATGCAGTTTTTTGTTTTTTTACGTGTTATTTCTTACATTGGTACCCCAGGTCATCTTAGGTTTCATTACATACAGTCGAGAAGAACTACTGAATATAAGAGCAGCGTCAACTCACCATCAGTACGACCAAGAATATGACTTTCGCGAAGCGGATCCTGTGTTCTGCCTTTCACCCAGGACAACGGAATGGATCCCAGCCGGCGACCCAAAAAGCGACTTCGTAAAAGGGGGAAATGGAGCGGTCTTCTGGTCAGACTCGGGAGACGGGCACATCGTGCACCACTCCCTAGCATTCTTCTCGCCAATGTCCAGTCTCTTGACAACAAGGTTGATGAAATCCGAGCAAGGGTAGCATTCCAGAGGGACATCAGAGACTGTAACGTTCTCTGCTTCACGGAAACATGGCTCACTGGAGAGACGCTATCGCAGTCGGTGCAGCCAGCTGGTTTCTCCACGCATCGCGCCGACAGAAACAAACATCTTTCAGGTAAGAAGAGGGGCGGGGGCGTATGCTTCATGGTTAACGTGACGTGGTGTGATCATAACAACATACAGGAACTCAAGTCCTTCTGTTCACCTGATTTAGAATTCCTCACAATCAAATGTCGACCGCATTATCTACCAAGGGAATTCTCTTCGATTATAATCACAGCCGTATATATTCCCCCCCAAGCAGACACATCGATGGTTCTGAACGAACTTTATTTGACTCTTTGCCAACTGGAATCCATCTATCCGGAGGCTGCATTCATTGTAGCTGGGGATTTTAACAAGGCTAATCTGAAAACAAGACTCCCTAAATTTTATCAGCATATCGATTGCGCAACCAGGGCTGGAAAAACCTTGGATCATTGCTATTCTAACTTCCGTGACGCATATAAGGCCCTGCCCAGCTCTCCTTTCGGAAAAGCTGACCACGACTCCATTTTGTTGATCCCTGCCTACAGACAGAAACTTAAACAAGAAGCTCCCGCGCTGAGGTCTGTTCAACGCTGGTCCGACCAATCTGATTCCACACTCCAAGACTGCTTCCATCACGTGGACTGGGATATGTTTCGTATTGCGTCAGACAACAACATTGACGAATACGCTGATTCGGTGAGCGAGTTCATTAGAACGTGCGTTGAAGATGTCGTTCCCATAGCAACGATTAAAACATTCCCAAACCAGAAACCGTGGATTGATGGCAGCATTCGCGTGGAACTGAAAGCCCGAACCACTGCTTTTAATCAGGGCAAGGTGACCGGAAATATGACCGAATACAAACAGTGTAACTATTCCCTCCGCAAGGCAATCAAACAAGCTAAGCGTCAGTATAGAGACAAAGTAGAATCTCAATTCAACGGCTCAGACACAAGAGGTATGTGGCAGGGTCTACAGTCAATCACGGATTACAAAAATAAAACCAGCCCCGTCGCGGACCAGGATGTCTTGCTCCCAGGCAGACTAAATAACTTTTTTGCCCGCTTTGAGGACAATACAGTGCCACTGACACGGCCCGCAACTACAACATGCGGACTCTCCTTCACTGCAGCCGACATGAGGAAAACATTTAAATGTCTCAACCCTCGCAAGGCTGCAGGCCCAGACGGCATCCCCAGCCGCGCCCTCAGAGCATGCGCAGACCAGCTGGCTGGTGTGTTTACGGACATATTCAATCAATCCCTATCCCAGTCTGTTGTTCCCACATGCTTCAAGAGGGCCACCATTGTTCCTGTTCCCAAGAAAGCTAAGGTAACTGAGCTAAACGACTACCGCCCCTTAGCACTCACTTCCGTCATCATGAAGTGCTTTGAGAGACTAGTCAAGGACCATATCACCTCCACCCTACCTGACACCCTAGACCCACTCCAATTTGCTTACCGCCCAAATAGGTCCATAGACGATGCAATCTCAACCACACTGCACACTGCCCTAACCCATCTGGACAAGAGGAAAGCTATGTGAGAATGCTGTTCATCGACTACAGCTCGGCATTTAACACCATAGTGCCCTCCAAGCTCATCATCAAGCTCGAGACCCTGGGTCTCGACCCCGCCCTGTGCAACTGGGTACTGGACTTCCTGACGGGCCGCCCCCAGGTGGTGAGGGTAGGCAACAACATTTCCACCCCGCTGATCCTCAACACTGGGGCCCCACAAGGGTGCGTTCTGAGCCCTCTCCTGTACTCCCTGTTCACCTACGACTGCGTGGCCACGCACGCCTCCAACTCAATCATCAAGTTTGCGGACGACACAACAGTGGTAGGCTTGATTACCAACAACGACGAGATGGCCTACAGGGAGGAGGTGAGGGCCATCGGAGTGTGGTGTCAGGAAAATAACCTCACACTCAACGTCAACAAAACTAAGGAGATGATTGTGGACTCCAGGAAACAGCAGAGGGAACACCCCCCTATCCACATCGATGGAACAGTAGTGGAGAGGGTAGTAAAGTTTTAAGTTCCTCGGCGTACACATCACAGACAAACTGAATTGGTCCACCCAGACAGACAGCATCGTGAAGAAGGCGCAGCAGCGCCTCTTCAACCTCAGGAGGCTGAAGAAATTTGGCTTGTCACCAAAAGCACTCACAAACTTCTACAGATGCACAATCGAGAGCATCCTGTCAGGCTGTATCACCGCTTGGTACGGCAACTGCTCCGCCCACAACCGTAAGGCTCTCCAGAGGGTAGTGAGGTCTGCACAACGCATCACCGGGGACAAACTACCTGCCCTCCAGGACACCTACACCACCCGATGTCACAGGAAGGCCATAAAGATCATCAAGGACAACAACCACCCGAGCCACTGCCTGTTCACCCCGCTATCATCCAGAAGGCGAGGTCAGTAGAGGTGCATCAAAGCTGGGACCGAGAGACTGAAAAACAGCTTCTATCTCAAGGCCAAACAGCCACCACTAACATTGAGTGGCTGCTGCCAACACACTGACTCAACTCCAGCCACTTTAATAATTGGAATTGATGGGAAATGATGTAAAATATATCACTAGCCACTTTAAACGATGCTACCTAATATAATGTTTACATACCCTACATTATTCATTGCATGTGTATATGTATATACTGTACTCTATATCATCTACTGCATCTTTATGTAATACATGTATCACTAGCCACTTTAACTATGCCACTTTGTTTACATACTCATCTCATATGTATATACTGCACTCAATACCATCTACTGTATCTTGCCTATGCCGCTCTGTACCATCACTCATTCATATATCTTTATGACATATTCTTTATCCCCTTACACTTGTGTCTATAAGGTAGTAGTTTTGGAATTGTTAGCTAGATTACTTGTTGGTTATTACTGCATTGTCGGAACTAGAAGCACAAGCATTTCGCTACACTTGCATTAACATCTGCTAACCATGTGTGTGTGACAAATAAAATTTGATTTGATTTGATTTGCCTACACACACACACACACACACACACACACACACACACACAGTTCATTATGTTGTAATTTGTAATTCTGCGTCAACACAGATGCGGATAATGTCAGTGTTCATGTGTGTGTGGGTTGAAATGCCATGGCAGAATGTCAATGCTGATTGCCACTCATTGAGTATGTTTACATGCATACTAATTATATATTTAACTGATTATGGCAGTAGGCCGAATATGGCAGTAGTCATGTAAACCTTTATGGAAAAACCACATGACTTCACGTGAAATTCCACATGTGAAATCATATGAAACCCTGTGGTTTTGGTACACTTCACGTGATGATATTTCACATGACGTTCTCCTGGGAGTTGTGCTGTTTCTAAAGGAAGTAATTGGGTGTTCCTGGAGCCTTTGTTCATGTTTTTCCGCGGCCCCCACACTACAAAACTAGGATGAGGAAGTGATTTGAGGTTTCCGGTAAGTTTCTCAAAAACATGTGAAATCGGTGTATCTGGATCCTTCTATAACATGCCATTCACATCAAAAATAGAATCTAACTTCTCCTTTAATTCTCCTTACCCACCAAGTGAATTATTCTAACCTGCCATGTTAATTATCTTAACCCGCTGCGAAAAGTCACTTCACCTTATCAAAACCAGTAGACCTGCCCTGAAACCAGTCTTGGTTTCCACTAATGTGATACAGCAGTTCCAGCGGTGTATTTGGTCTGCTCATTTGCTAGCACCACCAACGCAAGCTTCCTTTTTTTGACAAGTGAAATGAGCTCAGAAAAGCGGAACGTTCGTATCTTAGAAATTGTTTTCACTTACCAACTTTATATGTCCAAACTCGGAATCAAACAGGCTTCCCAAAAATAGCATGGCAGAATGTTTATGCCGATTTTCTGCATTGATCAAAGTCCCGTCAGGTAGCCTGATTTCAGATGTGTCCATGTAAACAAGATTATTAGGCAAATCGTTCTTCTTACAAAGCATGTAATCTGTTTAATCAAACTATTATTGTGTGCATGTACACATACACATTGTTCTGCTTGTTTGTGGGATAGTCAGGATGAAACTACGTCTCACTGGTCGGACAAACAGAGACGCACAGTAAAAAACAGCATGGACTGGGGGGAGTCGGGGGGAAATAAATATAATAATAATAATGGGAAAGATTATCGTGATATTTCAATAGAAACTACAATAGTTGTCCTGTATGGCTCAGTTGGTAGAGCATGGTACCTGCCCTGCTGGGGTTGTGGGTTTATGACTGGAAGTTGCTGGACAGATCTGACCCCTACTCCCTACTGTAATTCCTAATTTGCTAACATTGGGTTGTGGCTGGATTCATCTGGACTACAGCCTTAGTAGTGGTGGTGATGTGGAGATTATATCAGGGATTACAGGGCCAGTAGTGGTGGTGATGTTGAAATTACATTATATATATATATATATATATATATATATATATATATATATAATATATATATATATATATATATATATATATATATATATATATATATATATATATATAAGTTATTGAAGAAGTAGCAGCTATTCTTCCTGGGATCTGCACAAAACATGGAACATGACAAAATACAGAACATTAATGATCAAGAACACCAACACAAATTCAAACTAAGAAGACCATGACCAAAGAACAACACAACTAATTTAAAAAAATAACGGCAAGAAGAAAGAGAAAGAAAAAACAAGGTAATGAACACTAATCTCCAACATTTAAGTGCTTTGATATCTTGACACTTCAGGCTCTAGCAGCTAACGAATACAACTAAAGAATAATGTGTGTGTGTGTGTGTGTGTGTGTTTATGTTTCTTCACAGTCCACGTTGTTCCTTGAGGTGTTGTTATATCAGGGATTACAGGGCCATTTGTGGTGGTGATGTAGAGATTATATCAGGGATTACGGGGCCATTAGTGGGGGTGATGTGGAGATTCTAGCAGGGATTACAGCCCCAGTAGTGGTGGTGATGTGGAGATTATATGAGGGATTACAGGGCCAGAGAGCACCAGCTGACCAGCTGAGTGACCGACCACGACAGTAACACATAGATCACCACGGCAACACAACACACAAATTTATCCCTGGGCAGGGCCAAACACACCAACTGGGACATGGACACTGGCCAGCAGTTACAAGACAGCAGGAAAAGTGGAATAGTCTGGAGAAGGGAGGAAGGCATATAAACAAAACAGCTCAAACCATTTAAATAGAAAGGGAACAGATAAACGTGTGCAAAGATGTTACCCTTTAAATGTCTACTGTTTAACAGTCAGTTAGTCATCCTCAAAAATCATGCTCAAGGATACTAAAAACCGACCACATTTGTTACGTGTTTTGTAACACGCAAGCCTCTTGGAGGCTACTGGCTTTCCTCCTGTCTGATGCAATCTGATCTCGTCTCACTGGTCTTGGTGCTTTGTTGTGTCTCCCTCTCTGTGAAGCCCAGTCTGTGGCTGTCTCTGTCATTAACATAGAAGGGCTGGAGAGATGAGATCCCATCTCAAAGGTTTTATGAGTCACAGAGACAGACAGAGGAAGACGGAGCTCAGGTGGCTTTTCCATCAATCAATCTCTCTACCGACAGCCACACTCAACTCTCTACTCTGTTCCTGTCTTACTTTCTCTCTCTCTCTGACACTTACCCCTTCCTCCCTCCTTCATTCACCTGTTCTCTCTTTCTCTCACTCTCACTCTCACTCTCTCTCTCTCTCTCTCTCTCTCTCTCTCTCTCTCTCTCTCTCTCTCTCACTCTCTCTCTCTCTCTCTCTCTCTCTCTGACACTTACCCCTTCCTCCCTCCTTCATTCACCTGTTCTCTTTCTCTCTTTCTCACTCTCTCTCTATATCTCTATCTCTATCTCTCTCTCTCTCTCTCTCTCTCTCTCTCTCTCTCTCTCTCTCTCTATCGCTCTCTCTCTCTCCCTCTCTAGTCATCATTCTGCCAGTAACCTGATTCAGTAGCACAGGGCTCACCCTCACCCTCTTCTCCCTGCACTGGTCTCACCTTGGCCCTACTTGTGCAATCAAGGCTCCATGGCCTAGGATTAACAGGCTCTGCCCATGAGGTCACAGATACCAGGGAGGCACATATATACACACACACACATACATACAAACACACACACACACACACACACGCACGCACGCATGCGGACACACATATTGAGATATCTATACAGTATCCAAATAAATACACACAAATAGAATGTTTTAATAACCACATAGCTCATACTCAATGAGGGGGTAAAAGCAGCCACTGTGACCTGACTTGCCTCTCCATAATATATCCATTGCTGACTTTGAAAGCCCTTCTCCGGGCAACCTATTCAAAACAGATTCACTTCAATAAGAAAATGAGATGGAGGGGGAAGGAGAGAGAGAGTGAGAGAGAGTAAGAGAGTGAGAGAGAGAGTGAGAGAGAGTGAGAGAGAGAGAGTGAGAGAGAGAGAGATGGGACATGTAGGATGAGGTCGGCGAGGTGGTTTTAAATATTCAGAGGTCTGGTGCCGTGTGAAGTTAGATTGAACAGCTCTAATTGATGTAGGTTCACCAGAAAGAGAGCACACACACACGTATCTGTCTTACCTCTATATGGAAATACTTAAGCGACCCTCTCTCCTTCCCTCGCCATCTCATTTTCTTATCTCTCTCTCTCTCTCGAAGGTTAGCAGAGCTTGTAGAGGTCACTACAAGCCTTTAGTCGTCCCTGTCTTTCTCGCCTTGCAATTCGCAGAGAATCGTGATCGGACACACACACACACACACACACACACACACACACACACACACACGCACACACACACACACACACACACACACACACACACACACACACACATACACACACATACACACACACACACACACAAACTCTTATACTCCGTGTCTTACCTCTGTATGGAAATACACAACCTTCTCCCAGGCTCTCTCTCTCTCCTTCATCTCTCTCCTCCTCCATCTCATTTTCGGATTTCCTTCCTGTTTTATCTCTCTCTCTCTCTCCATTTCTATGGTGAAGGTTAGCAGAGATGGTAGAGGTCACTAAAAGCCTTTAGTCGTCCCTGTCTCGCCTGGCAAGCCGCAGAGAATCATGATCGGACACACACACAAACACACACACAGACAAACACACACACACACACATACACACACAAACAAACACACTTACACATAACCGTTGCTCTAATCCTCTTTATCCTTGTACACAACAGCCTGTTGATCATGTGCAAAAACATCAATCAACTGTATACAATTCTATTTCATCGTTATCTTTTCTTTTCTATGTGATGGACAGTTATATTTAACATTTTACACTATATCTAACCAGGTGTATGTGGATTTACTCTCTTTGTTGTGTTAGGTCTTTTTTTTAATCAACTTTAGTTATTGTGAACATTACAAGTTTTGAACTATATTTGCTATTTATTGCCAGTAGGCATCATTGACCTGAGCTCATACAACTTGTTTTTGAGTTTAAAAAAAAAGCATAATGTATGGATTATTTTGACTGTAACAAATACTCAGATTAAACATATTGTGCTATTTATCACAGACTTTCTCCTCTAATGCATCTTCACTGTCAGTTTCCTGGTCTCTCTGTCATGATCAAAGATAGAGTGGATCTACAAGACAGTTCTGGTCGACTGAGCAGGACTGTGTCAATCTCTGTATCCTGTGGTAAATGTAGCTCTGTCCAGGGAGTGTCTGAATAAAAAGGATTATGGGTAGCTAGGCTGTGCCAACTGTCCAGTCCAACCAACCAGGTCATGCCCCGTGAGATCTAAAGGTTTGAAGGTTAGAATCACACACACACACACACACACACACACACACACACACACACACACACACACACACACACACACACACACAGGCACAAACAAATACACACGCATGTATACACAGTCCTTTAGTTAGCTCTCCTGTGCTACAGTGATACCCCCAGTCATCTACTCCACATCACATTCCCCAAGCCCCATGAGAAACGACTGATGATGTGTAAGGGTGCACGTGGAGGGATAGTACGGTCTAACATTTATGTGTGTGTGTGTGTGTGTGTGTGTGCGTGTGTGTGTGTGTGTGTGTTGTGTGTGTGTTGTGTGTGTGTGTGTGTGTGTGTGTGTGTGTGTGTGTGTGCATGTGTGTGTGTGTGTGTGTGTGTGTGTGTGTGTGTGTGTGTGTGTGTGTGTGTGTGTGTTGTGTGTGTGTTGTGTGTGTGTGCATGCGTGCATGTGTGTGTGTGCATGTGTCTGTGTGTGTGTGTGTGTGTGTGTGTGTGTGTAATGTATCAGTGCCCAATGGATTGCCCTCATGCTAGGATAAATGGGTGGTAGATACAGAAGTTTCTCTGAAGGACCATACATTACTGTCTGTTCTACAACAGGGGGCATGGCTATGACACAGTGGAGATATAGAGGACAGAGGTTCTGCTCTGCATCAATTCACTACAACACATTTCCTTGATTTAAAGTAGAAAACAGATAGATACAGTATGCACAGAATTACCAGCCAATATACCATCTTTGACTCTTCTTTAGACTATAAAGTGGTTATAGACATAGCAAAGTAACATATGGTGTAGGAAACTATTTATCCCTCTCCCTCTTCCTCTCCCTCTCCCTCTCTAAGGAAGTCATGATTTCTCGACTATGACTCGCAATGTTAGTAGTTAGCTGACTTGTCTCCTAATGTTGGTCTCTCTGGCAGAATCAAGGGCACACATAAACAGTTTCACCTCATTTAGCCTTATCTGGTTGGCTGTGTAGCTATACTCCTCCCAGGGCAAAAATGGTGAAACACCCACCTGGGCAGAGAACCAAAATGGAGGGAGGGCATATCTGGATTGAAGCAGAGACTCGCTAAGCAGTTGAAATTATAATACAGCCACGCTAACCCTCATGCATTAACGATAGCCTCAGCCAAAACAGGGTTTCAATTCAACATGGAGGCCAAGAAACCCCTAGAGCGCTTATCAGGGTTTTGACTTTTGAGTGGGCCTGGATCCTTGCAAGTGTACTGGCATTTGTTTGTGGACTGCAGGCGATTGGCTGGTGAACTTGGAGACTTGGAATATTAATGGAGTTATTGGAAGTGGAACAACATCTATTCTGCTGGCTGATTTGATTTGGGGCCTATCGGCAGAACCAGGAGCGTCATGCACCCAATATTTTAGAGGAAGTATGTGAGGATGGAGTGGGAGAGAATTGTGCATTTTTCCAACACATGAAAGAGCTTTTTTCCTGCAAGCTAGAGCCATAAACATTATACCTAATTCTACAGCGCCGTGAAAAAGTATTTGCACATTTTTGATTTTCTCTATTTTAGCATATTTTTGATACCGAATGTTATCAGATCTTCAACCAAAACCTAATATTATATAAAGGGAACCTGAGATGACAAATGACAAATTACCCAACCGGTTCACGCATGAACCGCTCGTTTCAAGTCCTGCCACAACATCTCAATTGGGATTAGGTCTGGCCATTTTACTGCAAAGGTTAACTAAGCATACCTCTTTGCCTGTTCAATTGTCATTTTCATTAATGATGCACATTGATTCTTGAAGCATTTTTATGCCTTAGGAGTACAAATGTGTACAAATGCCACACAGGTACAGTTGAAGTCGGAGGTTTACATACACTTAGGTTGGAGTCATTATAACTCGTTTTTCAACCGCTCCTTTTTTTCTACTTTGTACATGACACAAGTCATTTTTCCAACCATTGTTTACAGACAGATGATTTCACTTATAACTCACTGTGTCACAATTCCAGTGGGTCAGAAGTTTACATACATTAAGTTGAATGTGCCTTTAAACAGCTTGGAAAATTACAGAAAATTATGTCATGGCTTCAGAAGCTTCTGATAGGCTAATTGACATACTTTGAGTCAATTGGAGGTGTACTTGTGGATGTATTTCAAGGTCATACCTTCAAACTCAGTGCCTCTTTGCTTGACATCATGGGGAAATCAAAAGAAATCAGCCAGGACCTCAGAAAAAAAATTTAGACCTCCACAAGTCTGGTTCATCCTTGGGAGCAATTTCCAAACATCTGAAGGGACCACGTTCATCTGTACAAACAATAGTATGCAAGTATAAACACCATGGGACCACGCAGCCATCATACCGCTCAGGAAGGAGACACGCTCTGTCTCCTAGAGATGAACATACTTTGGTGTGAAAAGTGCAAATAAATCCCAGAACAACAGCAAAGGACCTTGTGAAGATGCTGGAGTAAACAGGTACAAAGGTATCGATATCCACAGTAAAACGAGTCCTATATCGACATAACCTGAATGGCCGCTCAGCAAGGAAGTAGACACTGCTCCAAAACGGGCATAAAAAAGCCAGACTACGGTTTGCATCTGCACATGGGGCCAAAGATCGTACTTTTTGGAGAAAGGTCCTCTGATGAAACAAAAAAAGAACTGTTTGGCTATAATGACCATCGTTATGTTTGGAGGAAAATGGGGAGGCTTGCAAGCCGAAGAACACCATCCCAACCATGAAGCACGGGGGTGGCAGCATCATGTTGTGGGGGTGCTTTGCTGCAGGAGGGACTGGTGCACTTCACAAAATAGATGGCATCATGAGAAGGAAAATTATGTGGATGTATTGAAGCAACATCTCAAGACATCAGTCAGGAAGTTAAAGCTTTGTCGCAAATGGGTCTTCCAAATGGACAATGACCCCAAACATAATTCAAAAATTGTGGCAAAATGGCTTAAGGACAACAAAGTCAAGGTATTGGAGTGGTCATCACAAAGCCCTGACCTTAATCCTATAGAAAATGTGTGGGCAGAACTGAAAAAGCGTGTGCGAGCAAGGAGGCCTACAAACCTGACTCAGTTACATCAGCTCTGTCAGGAGGAATGGGCCAAAATTCACCCAACTTATTGGAGGAAGCTTGTGGAAGGCTACCCAAAACGTTTGACCCAAGTTAAACACTTTAAAGGCAATGCTACCAAATACTAATTGAGTGCATGTAAACCTCTGACCCACTGGGAATGTGATGAAAGAAATAAAAGCTGAAATAAATCATTGTCTCTAAAATTATTACATTTCACATTCTTAACATAAAGTGGTGATCCTAACTGATCTAAGACAGTGGATTTTTACTAGGATAAAATGAGTTTAAATTAGTTTAAATGTATTTGGCTAAGGTGTATGTAAACTCCCAACTTCAACTGTATATAGTATCATAGTATATAGTATCACCCAAAAATAAATTTGAGTAAGTCTAGCAACTTTGTCAGTAGGCATTTCAGCTACAATAAATAGTCAAGCTACTCTAACTTGATTGATAGCCTGAAATTGCTTGGTAGCTAGTTACGAGGTTGGGAGATTGGGAACCTATCTAGCACGCTAGCTAAAGCCAACTTAATAAAATTACTAGGCGGCTACTGACGAGAATTACAGAGAAACAACTCATTTTTTTGGTTTTATTTATTTATCAAGAAGGAATCAATAGGCTACATAGCTTGTTCAAATTAATTTACAAATATACCTCCTGCAAGTCATGCCCATCACCTGCAGCTAAAATCAAATCAAACCCTGTGTTTGTCACTCGACATTCTCTCCTCCTCCAATAACGATACTGTTTGCACTCACTACAGTATCTAACTTCCTACCAAGCATATTTTTTCTCCGTGGTGCACCTTGGAAGGAATCACTTACAAGGGAGAATAGGGTGGGGTACTCGTAGTGTGTCCGCTCTGCAAAATACTGCTGACTATCTTTTTACAAATAATAAAACGTAGGCATAATTTGCAAATAAATTCATTAAAAATCCTTCAATGTGATTTTCTGGTCTGATTTTTTTTCTTCTCATTTTGTCTGTCATAGTTGAAGTGTACCTATGATGAAAATTACAGGCCTCTCTCATCTTTTTAAGTGGGAGAACTTGCACAATAGGTGGCTGACTAAATACTTTTTTGCCCCACTGTATATATATATATATATATATATATATATATACACAATTTTTTACTTTTCTCCCTCTTTCCATCCCTCCCTCACCCCCCTCCACTCTCTTGCCCTCAACCCACCTCTCACTCTCTCACTATTTTTCTCTCTGTCTCCATCCCGCCATCCAGAGCCATGCCTAAAGGCAGCAAACAGCATATATTATTCAGAACTCAGTATATTGACCACTCTCTACACAATTGAATATTTGAGGTGTTTCCAGGCAACAGGAGAAAAACACGTTAGCTCCTGAATTAATTTGTTTTATAGCATTCTGCACAAGAACATTCATGTCAGACTTGTCATATCAAGTAAATGTAAACAAAGGTTAATAACCATAGTGTAGAAGAGCAAAACAAATAACACCTAATTGCTCCCTAAAAATATATGACGCTAGGGTTAGAGTTGGGGCTATAGGGTTAAGGTGGAACTAGGGTTAGAGTTGAGGCTATAGGGTTAAGGTTGAACGAGGGTTAGAGTTGAGACTATAGGGTTAAGGTTGAACTAGGGTTAGAGTTGAGGCTATAGGGTTAAGGTTGAACTAGGGTTAGAGTTGAGACTATAGGGTTAAGGTTGAACTAGGGTTAGAGTTGAGACTATAGGGTTAAGGTTGAACTAGGGTTAGAGTTGAGGCTATAGGGTTAAGGTTGAACAAGGGTTAGAGTTGAGACTATAGGGTTAAGGTTGAACTAGGGTTAGAGTTGAGACTATAGGGTTAAGGTTGAACTAGGGTTAGAGTTGAGGCTATAGGGTTAAGGTTGAACTAGGGTTAGAGTTGAGACTATAGGGTTAAGGTTGAACTAGGGTTAGAGTTGAGACTATAGGGTTAAGGTTGAACTAGGGTTAGAGTTGAGGCTATAGGGTTAAGGTTGAACTAGGGTTAGAGTTGAGACTATAGGGTTAAGGTTGAACTAGGGTTAGAGTTGAGACTATAGGGTTAAGGTTGAACTAGGGTTAGAGTTGAGACTATAGGGTTAAGTTTGAACTAGGGTTAGAGTTGAGGCTATAGGGTTAAGTTTGAACTAGGGTTAGAGTTGAGGCTATAGGGTTAAGGTTGAACTAGGTTTAGAGTTGAGACTATAGGGTTAAGGTTGAACTAGGGTTAGAGTTGAGGCTATAGGGTTAAGTTTGAACTAGGGTTAGGCATGAGGGACAGAGCTCTGAGCCTTGTCTGCTCCAACACATCAAGCCCTGGAAGGAAGCGCGTCACTACGTGACCCACAAGCCGGGGAGCTAAAACCATGCGTAAAAGCCCTTCGCGTGACCAACACAGGCTATCCAGTAGACTATTTGACAATTCAGAGGAACCATCAGGCCGAGTAATAAATAATGAGGGTAGGAGTTAGGTGCAGACCCTAGCGGTTAATGTGAGGCGTACATCAGTGGCGATAGGGTTAAGGTTAGGTGTGGACTCCCGAAGGTTAACAGTCAGGCGGGCACCCTAACTGGGTTAGGGCACGGCCTACCAGGGAATGCTTTTTTCAAACCAAACTCAACACGGTTAAGGTAGAGGCTTCTGTTAAACCTGGATGTGGATATCAAGTGCGCACACACACGCACGCACACGCACACGCACGCACACACACACACACACACGCACACACGCACACACACACACACGCACACACACACACACACACACACACACACACACACACACACACGTTTATCAATCAGGCTTCAGGCCAGATCATAGCATGATTTCTGGATATAAATTACATTGTTAACTGAATGGACAAAAGGCAACATTGTGCTGCCCTTTTCCTTGACCTGTCAAAGGCTTTTGACACTGTTGACCACTCATTAATAATTCAAAGATTGGTTTAAAAACTTCCTGACAGACAGTCTCTATCTGAACTACAGTCTGCTTTCATTGTTTAACAGAACACCGTTATTGTCCTTTAATTAGCATTGAATGTGGGTATACCTAAGTACATGTTGTTTCTTGAACGTGCAAATGACTAATGATTGAAACACACAGTATGTAGTTTGGATAGGTCCTTGCATACAAATATCTGGGCATCTGAATTGATGAAAAGCTGTCTTTTCAAAAGCATATTGACGAGTTCAATAGTTAGTTAGTTAGTAATGTGAATGTTTTTCTTAAGTCTCTTTGTAATTTTGTATATTTGTATTCTATTGTATTTTGTAAATCGTGTTCATGCAGGGCTCTCTTGTGAAAGAGACCTTGGTCTCAATGGGACTCCCTGTTAAAATAAAGGCTAAACATTTTTTTAAACACACACGGGCATATTGGCATCAGGTGGAGCACTGCATGGAGAGGAGAATGAGTGCATCACGTGTGGATAGACAGGGGTTTAGTGTTGGTCCAGCT
Organism: Oncorhynchus mykiss; assembly: GCF_057628025.1. NCBI lineage: Eukaryota > Metazoa > Chordata > Actinopteri > Salmoniformes > Salmonidae > Oncorhynchus > Oncorhynchus mykiss. The sequence continues at coordinate 24,097,682 of NC_143032.1, forward strand.
ATAATACAATTACTCGGTGTGTTTGTTTTTCTGGGTCATTTGTTGCATGCAGGGATTAGAGATTGTAGCAGATCGAGACAGAGATGGTGAGAAGGGGGAGAAAAAGAGAGAGAGAGAGAGAGAGAGAGAGAGAGAGAGAGTGGGAAGGGAGGGAGGAGAGGAATGGAGTGAGGGAGGTGAGGCAAGGACAACAAATATTTTTATTCCAAGTTTTAAGACTACATAAATACCCATCACAACCTCAGCCTTAGTTCAAAAATAAATACAAATATGACATGGGAGTGATTGGCTGAGGAATACTATTATGACAGCCAATCAAAATGACAGAAATCTGACCTGGGTGAGAAATGCCTTTATGATAGCCAATAAAAGCCGACTTCCATCTTCCATGGCCCATTAACCCTACAGCTCCATTGGCTGATGATACATTAACAGAGAGACAGAGGGGTTAACAGACTGACAGGGTCTCCGGTCCTGTAAGTGAGCAGCTGATGAGATGATAAAGTGTCTCCTCTTTGACAGGCATGACAGATAGATCAGTCTGAAAGATAGGATGGTTTCACACAGGTAAACATACATGGCACCACATTCCCTATATAGTACACTATTTTTGACCAGGTTCAATAGCCTCTGGTCAAAAGTAGTGTACTATTTAGGGAATAGGGTGTCATCTCAGACGAAGGCAAAAGTGCCCTTCCTGTCATAGGTATAGCTGCTAAGAAATTAATGTTAAATTGTGATTGTTTACACAGTGAACTTTATCTTTTGTACTATCTGAACAATTCCTTTTAGCCAAATTCATATTCATGCCATAAACACACACTAAAACACAACCCTTGTGAATGTTTTAAGTAGAGAAACGACAGACAAGTCGCCTGCCATCGCTGGCTAAGACAGATATTAAGGGGCCCGGGCACTCTGGCCAAAGTAATCCCATAAATATAAGTTGTTCCCTTGGCTGGGTCGGCAGCTTGGCTCCCAAGGCTGGGGCCCTTGATGTGGCCTGATTGTATATGATCACTCAGCTACGAAGCTGCGGCCAAATCCATCACAGCTGTGCTTTTATGGGCCTCTACTGACTAATGGTCACAAGCATGCGCACCCACGCAAGCATGCATATGTTTACACACGCAAGCACAAACGGACACACATAAACACACACACACACACACACACACACACACACACACACACACACACACACACACACACACACACACACACACACACACACACACACACACACACACACACACACACACACACACACACACACACACACAGAAGCCTGTTTACATTTGGTCTCCTCTCTCAGTGATAATATTTGGAGTCATCCAAAGGTTACGTTTCTATTTCAAACAGTCACTTTCAAAATGGGGAGCGATGGGGTTGAGAGAGCTGAGGCTCTCATCGAAAGAAGAAAGAACCAGAGACACAACACAACAGAAGAGGCCAAAGGGAAGAAATAGGGTGCATCCCAAATGGTACCCTATTGCCTAAAGTTCACTACTTTTGACAATGACATAAAAATTTCTTTTGAAGCCCAACATAATGAACAAAGCATAGAAAATATTCCATTGTTTATGTCAGGTCCACATTGGGTAGACATCAAATTACTATGAAATAATACCATATTTCAGTTGTGTATATTACTTTTTATTTGATTTCTTTATTATTTTTCATTCCTTAAAGTCATCATCTCATCTCTGTTCAGTAAGTAGCAGTCAAACACCCAGACAATGTTATCTCTGTACACTTTATACTGTTCTGTCTTTAATCATCCTATTTAGTTAGACTAGATGCAGTTGTCTGACAAAACCATTTTACTAGTTATTCAAAGTAGACAAGGCATACTTTCACGAACTGTCTCTCTCCCTCTCTCTCATCATTGTGTTGTGTACATTCCTCTCTCATGCGGTCTGTGTGTATCTAACCTAACGTAGCAGGAGTAAAAGGGAATCTATCTCTGCCTGAGCTGGAAAAAAACAGGTGCAATAGATTATGGTCATTGTAGTTAATTACCACATTTCTGCACTGAACTAGGTTGAATATTTGCATAATGAACACTACAGCTCCCTTCAGCCCAGCGTCCCACACATTGCCGTAGGAAGTAGCACCCCCTGAAAAATCATCATAAAAAAAAATCTGAATAATTTATATATATATATATTATTTTTTGAAATTATATATATATATATAATTTCAAAAAAATAAAATGTTTTCCAGTCCTGCATTAGTGGACCGATATATAGCCATCTGCAGCACGGGGAACCCCCCCCCCCCCCCCTCCCAAACAACATAACAAAATCACTCCCTTCAGGGGTGATGGAATGAAGTGGGGAGTGATATGTTACTGTTTATTAACCGACAGCTACGCTGTGATGTGTCAACAAAACAACATAACAAAATCACAGCATCCCCCCCAAACAACATAGTTCCTGAGTTGATATTTCCCATGAATGATTTGAGAAACAGTGCGTTGGGCTCACAAAAAAATTATAAACTAAATGGAATTCCAGTAATTGAACCGACGTTGGTTAATTAGTTGTTTCCGCCACGCTCACGGACGTTAGTTTCTTCTCTTCAATAAGTCGGAGTACCTCAATGACCCATCACCAAACGTGAAGGGACTTCAAGGAGGGCAGTCTCAGACTAAAGTATGTAGTGAACGACAGGGGGAGAATTTAGTGTGAGTGGTCAGGCTACTATGATGAAGCCCTGGACCCCTATGTGTTTACAGATTCGTAAGAACTGGTCCTTCTCAACAGTGCAGACCACGAACCACCACCATCCAACTACCTCTCTTGGAGGTGGGGAGTGAGGGGTTAATTCACAGATAGATGGATGGGGAGGGGGATACAATTTAAACATCAGCCATCCATTTCCTTCCTTCCTAAAAACAGCCTACGATCCATGATCAATCTTTCTATTTGCGCCCCAAACAAAATGCGAGCCCCCGAGTAGCAAGACCTTCAATAAACTTTGACTTTTAATCAAAAGTATTTTACAAGCACTCCCTTCAGGGGTGATGGAATGAAGTGGGGAGTGATATGTTACTGTTGATTAACCGACAGCTACACTGTGATGTGTCAAGCCTCTCAAGGCTCCAGACTTACCATTACAACTCTATCAACCAAGTTGCGTCTGAAATGGCACCCTATTCCCTATATCGTGCACAACTTTTTGAACAGAGACTTAGGGCCCTGGTCAAAAGTAGTGCACTATATAGGGAATAGGGTGCCATTTGAGACAGCAAACCCCAGTGTCCCCCTTTACTCACCATGCCATTCTCTTTCCCTTCCCCGTCGGCACAGTGTTTCTGCAAGTCACCCTCAATAGTCACCCTCAATAGCCTGTCAGGCTCCAACCAACCGTAGATTACAGTGAATAACTATTGAGTTATGGCAGACATAAATTAAGTGGAAATAAATTACACAAAGCTTAGAGGGAAGAACAGTTTATTTATTTCCTTGAGGTTCTGACATTTTTGCAGCGAGCAACTATTTATGTAAGGATGGTTATCAGAGGGCAAACGTGAACTGAACGCTTGAGCTACAAAGATAGTCACACTAAACACACACACACACACACTCACACACACACACACACCTCGTTTGTTCCCCAAAAGCACCTCAGGAAGTTTAAGCGACAGCCCTCACTCCACCCTGCACTCAGAGATAAACCACAACTCATTTCAGTCCCCTCCATCTTACTGGGGAGAAGAAAGGAAGGGAAAGGGGGAAGGAGGGAGGAGGAGAGATGAGGGCATAGAGACTCACATCTTCACCTTGCCATTATAGACACACACAAAACCGATCCAAAGTCCCTCACACACACACACACACACACACACACACACACTTGCACACGCACACACACACGCACGCACACACACTTTCACACACACACACACACACACACACTTGCACACACACTTGCACACACACATACACACACACGCACACGCAAACACACACACACAATTACGGAACCCTTTAATCTCCCCTGGCCCCTGTAGATGGGAGGCTTATCAAGAGGCCCTTTGCTTTCACTTTCCTCTCAGCTTTTTGGTGGAGTAGAGGGTGGGATGGATGGAGGGATGGAGAGAGCGAGGGCAGCTTCTATCCATCAATTGAAGGTCTATGCATGCTCTGAAAATCTTTCCTTCCAATCTGGCTTGTTCTCTGAACACCGGGCAACAATAATGTCAAACATTATATGAATAGTTTAATTCCAAAACACTATATATCCATTTTCAGAAATGTTGGTAAATTAGCTTTTATTGTTTAAAGAGCTTATGAAAGTGTGTTTTTCCCCATCTAATCATGGTATGAGGTTGTTCAATGACAGACATTGTTCAATGACAACCAAATGTCTCGCTGCAGAATACTATGGTAGCCATAATGATTAAGTGTGCCTGGAATTCTAAATAAATCACTGACAGTGTCACCATCAAAGCACCCCCACACCATCTCTCCTCCATGCTTTGCAGTGAGAACCACACATGCGGAGATCATCCGTTCACCTACTCTGCGTCACACAAAGACACGGCGGTTGGAACCCAAAATCTCAAATTTGGACTCATTAGACCAAAGGACAGATTTCCACTGGTCTAATGTCCATTACTCGTGTTTCTTGGCCCAAGTAAGTCTCTTTTTATTATTGGTGTCCTTTAGTAGCAGCAATTTTACCATGAAGGCCTGATTCACGCTACAGTTGATGTTGAGATGTGTCTGTTACTTGAACTCTGTGAAGCATTTATTTGGGCTGCAATCTGAGTGGCATTTAACTTATGAACTTATCCTCTGCAGCAGAGGTAACTCTGGGTCTTCCTTTCCTGTGGTGGTCCTTATGAGAACCAGTTTCATCAAATCAAATCAAATCAAATTGTATTTGTCACATACACATGGTTAGCAGATGTTAATGCAAGTGTAGCGAAATGCTTGTGCTTCTAGTTCCGACAATGCAGTAATATCCAACAAGTAATCTAGCTAACAATTCCAAAACTACTACCTTATAGACACAAGTGTAAGGGGATAAAGAATATGTACATAAAGATATATGAATGAGTGATGGTACAGAGCGGCATAGGCAAGATACAGTAGATGGTATTGAGTGCAGTATATACATATGAGATGAGTATGTAAACAAAGTGGCATAGTTAAAGTGGCTAGTGATACATGTATTACATAAAGATGCAGTAGATGATATAGAGTACAGTATATACATATACATATGAGATGAATAATGTAGGGTATGTAAACATTATATTAGGTAGCATTGTTTAAAGTGGCTAGTGATATATTTTACATCATTTCCCATCAATTCCCATTATTAAAGTGGCTGGAGTTGAGTCAGTGTGTTGGCAGCAGCCACTCAATGTGGCTGTTTAACAGTCTGATGGCCTTGAGATAGAAGCTGTTTTTCAGTCTCTCGGTCCCAGCTTTGATGCACCTGTACTGACCTCGCCTTCTGGATGATAGCGGGGTGAACAGGCAGTGGCTCGGGTGGTTGTTGTCCTTGATGATCTTTATGGCCTTCCTGTGACATCGGGTGGTGTAGGTGTCCTGGAGGGCAGGTAGTTTGTCCCCGGTGATGCGTTGTGCAGACCTCACTACCCTCTGGAGAGCCTTACGGTTGTGGGCGGAGCAGTTGCCGTACCAGGCGGTGATACAGCCCGACAGGATGCTCTCGATTGTGCATCTGTAGAAGTTTGTGAGTGCTTTTGGTGACAAGCCGAATTTCTTCAGCCTCCTGAGGTTGAAGAGGCGCTGCTGCGCCTTCTTCACGATGCTGTCTGTGTGGGTGGACCAATTCAGTTTGTCTGTGATGTGTGCGCCGAGGAACTTAAAACTTACTACCCTCTCCACTACTGTTCCATCGATGTGGATAGGGGGGTGTCATAGCGCTTGATGGTTTTTGCGACTGCACTTGAAGAAACTTTCTAAGTTCTTGGAATTTTCTGTATTGACTGATCTTCATGTCTTAAAGTAAAGATGGACTGTCATTTCTCTTTGCTTATTTGAGCTGTTCTTGCCATAACATGGACTTGGTCTTTTACCAAATAGAGCTATCTTCTGTATACCAACCCTACCTTGTCACAACACAGCTGATTGTCCAAACGCATTAAGAAGAAAATCAATTCTACTAATTCTTCTAATAAATTATTTTTAACAAGGCACACCTGTTAATTGAAATTCTTTCCAGGTGACTACCTCATGAAGCTGGTTGAGAGAATGCCAAGAGTGTGCAAAGCTGTCATCAAGACAAAGGGTGCTACTTTGAAGAATCTCAAAAATAAAATATATTATGATTTGTTTAACACTTTTTTGGTTACTACATGATTCCATATGTGTTATTTCATTGTTTTGATGACCTCACAACTTTTCTACAAGGTAGAAAATTGTAAAAAAAATAAAGAAAAACCCTGGAATGTGTAGGTGTGTCCAAACTGTTGACTGGTACTGTATATTTTAAATGTAATCAATATCAGGGAGGCACAATACTGTGAGAGAAAAAGTAGTCAGGTGAATGTGAATATTTTTCAGTCATTCAGAAAATAGATGCAGTGAAATGTTGAAAGATTTGACGTTAAACAAGAAAGTTGTTAAATTGACTACAGGAAAATGAGATCAACAGATCAATTTGTGTGCTACATCACAAACCATGAAATGAGCAAACGCTGTGCTACATCACAAACCATGAAATGAGCAAACACGTGTGCTACATCACAAACCATGAAATTAGCAAACGCTGTGCTACATCACAAACCATGAAATGAGCAAACGTGTGTGCTACATCACAAACCATGAAATGAGCAAACGTGTGTGCTACATCACAAACCATGAAATGAGCAAACGCGTGTGCTACATCACAAACCATGAAATGAGCAAACGCGTGTGCTACATCACAAACCATGAAATGAGCAAACACGTGTGCTACATCACAAACCATGAAATGAGCAAACGCGTGTGCTACATCACAAACCATGAAATGAGCAAACGCGTGTGCTACATCACAAACCATGAAATGAGCAAACGCTGTGCTACATCACAAACCATGAAATGAGCAAACGCGTGTGCTACATCACAAACCATGAAATGAGCAAACGCGTGTGCTACATCACAAACCATGAAATGAGCAAACGCGTGTGCTACATCACAAACCATGAAATGAGCAAACGCGTGTGCTACATCACAAACCATGAAATGAGCAAACGCGTGTGCTACATCACAAACCATGAAATGAGCAAACGCGTGTGCTACATCACAAACCATGAAATGAGCAAACGCGTGTGCTACATCACAAACCATGAAATGAGCAAACGCGTGTGCTACATCACAAACCATGAAATGAGCAAACGTGTGTGCTACATCACAAACCATGAAATGAGCAAACGCTGTGCTACATCACAAACCATGAAATGAGCAAACGCGTGTGCTACATCACAAACCATGAAATGAGCAAACGCGTGTGCTACATCACAAACCATGAAATGCATAAACGGGAAACATTTCAGCTGGAAGGCCACAGGCTGAGGAGCATTCCAAATGATCAAACCAAAAAGCACACACTTTTGTAACAAAACTATATACAAAATTCTGACGAGGATAGAAAAACAAAAGCACCTGGATGGCGTTCTGCTCATTGTGTGTGTGTGTGTGTGTGTGTGTGTGTGTTTGAATACACCAGCAGGTGTGAGAAAACAGATCGGATCGACTACGGCAGGATACGGGGAGTCTGGAATGGCCTGAGATTTAAGCTGATTCCAACTGGGCAGTGTGTTTGAATTAGATCATCAGGAAGGAAGTCCACACTGACGCCTATTACATCCAACACCACATACGTGTTCACATTGCTAACGGGCAGATATGAGTTTAGGTCATACAGCAATCGACTGAGTGAGAGCTTCAGCAATATCTGCTACACACTACACAAAGTACATGGCGTCAGCAATAGCTGTTACACACTACATAAAGTAATAAGTATAAGTATAACTTCACAGACATTTGAACTCAGTTGGAATGTCTGTTGAATGGATGTCTTCTATTTGTCTGAGGTATTTCAGTCACTTTAACCCACACCTCTTCACACAGTGCACCTGCTTGACTTCAAGCCAGCCATTCTTAATACACCAATGATTTGTTTGTCCGACAATGTCAGAGATGGACGAAGACATTGCATTAGAACTCCAGTCCTCGTAGAGGCTTTGGGGTAACAAACACCACCCTCACAAAGTGCCACCAAAAAGGCACATTGGACAAAAAGAACTGATCCAACAAATGTCTGTCCTCTATCAGGACAAAGAGAGTAGAACGTTCTCCCCAAAGGGACTGGGGAACTAACTATGATAATAGTTCAGCAAGCGTTTCTGGTACTACCTCAGCACTGAGCGTAATGACAAAGCAGTGGATCCAAATCATTAAATCAGCCGGCTGAAATAAAAGCCACGCTCTGTGCCTGGTTCAGTCTCAAGAAAGACACTGATTCCCAGGAGAAAATGAGACCTAACAACCTGGAATAATAGGTTTGAGTTTTTAGTTTGCACTGCAGACGCCTGGGCCAATCAATGGCTAGGCGATAATGCAATCAAGAGATGGAGTCCATACCTGAAAAGCTGCCTGAAGATGGAAGCTGGACCGATCGATAGGGGACTGGGAGAGAAGCCTGCTATACTTTGAAGTACACCACTGCAGATTTTGAGACCAGGACTGAATAGAATATCTATCAAATTGTATTCTGTTTGGCTCTGAGTTTCAGAGCCCCAGAAAGGTAGTGAGCTGTTGGTTTGTATCTGTAACTGGAAGCTGATGCAGGAGGAGATGCTGGCTGATGGTTGATAGTGATGCTGGCTGATAGTTGTGAACATTGCTCAGAACACTGATGTGACGGGGAACAGCTGTGATGGCTGCTGTTCTTAGTAGCCCCCTCCATCTCACGTCAAACCACATACGCAGTCAGGGAGCCGAAGCCACATGGAACACACACACACATCCACACACACACACACATAGCTAAAACAGACAAAGCTCATGTCAGGTAACTCTCAGCATGACATTTGTGTAGTTGTTAGTTGTTGTCCCATGACATATCAGAGGAGTGACTGTCTGAAATGCCTGTCTTTGAAGACCCAAAGCTTAAGTCCTTCTGTGATGTGAAGTCACTCTGTGGAGTTTCATTCTGCTGATGGAAACCATGGATGACTCATGTGTTGGTCCAGAGTGTGAATTACGTGGGGAAAAGGGGAAGAGAATGAGAGATATGAGCCCCGCTAAACTCAACAAAAGCCATACTTTGGGGGTGTCTAAATAATACTAATGTAACCATTCCCCTATTTCTTTAAAACACAATATTGTACTTATACAATGATAAAATTGAAAATATAAGCTTATTTCAAATGAAACAAACAGTCTGGTATAACTTGACCTTTCTTTTTTCACAAAAGGTCAATTTGTTAGTAAGAGGCATCAATTCATTTAGGCTACAAGTGTAGGCCCAATGACAATTGCAGAGTGTGACTTTTCAGTGTTTTGTAACAGTTGTCTGTCCATTCATCAAATGGCGTGTACACAGTTTGGATGCTGGAATCCTTTTGGATGTGGACTAACTTGCGCAGGTAGCCGTTTCAAAGTGATTTGTCGGACAATCAGTAGACTGCGTTCATGCCACATTAAAAGGTCATTCATGTTTACCATTAAATGACATGTCTTAACTATTAGCCCCCTCCCCCCCCAAAAAATGTCACATAGGAGGTCCCCCCCACACACACACTCAAATGTCACATTATAATTCAAACTTTGGAAAGGAAAGAAACAAAGGAAATACTACCATACTGGTGTTCTAATACTGCAGTTGAAGAGTTTGGCACGAAATATGTCATTACAAACGCATTTGTTTTTTAGACACAAGTCAATGACGTAACAGAAATAAGATTACTCTAGTATTGAACACATGTTGCATTGATGGCATTTAACATCATATCACAGACTATAGACAGCCATTATGTGTTGTTTTTAAGTTTGAGAACTGGAGTTTAGAAATGGGGGCATCCCTCCCTTGTAATATTCTTGTCTTCGTCATGCATCACATTCTGCGAAAGGACGTCTAAGCTGTTAATTGTCATTTTGGGGAATATGCAATGATTACTTACATTGCTTTAGGCTAGTTTTGGAGAGCAGTTCGACTTTTAATTACCACAGAAACTAATGAAAAATCTACCACAGTCATAAAAGACATTGAAATTCATTGAAACTCCAGCAATGCCAGACAGACAGTCCTGATTACCCCTGTTGGCAAATATCCTCTCCCTCGCTATCTCTCTCTCACACCCAGCCATTAAATGACAGATGCTCTGATTCTCGCTACGTTTCTGCCTCTCTTCCCAGGTTTAAATAAAGTTCTGTAACGGCCTTGTGGCTCGTCATTGTGGCACGCCCAGAGTTTAATCAAACAAAGCCTCCACAAAGAGTGACTCATCATAGTTTTACCTTAATACTATCTCATCTGGAGAAGCTGTAATGTCATTAGGGTGATGATGCATATGGCCAAGGTGCAAGCAGGGTTTGCTGTAGCCTTAGTCAACTGTTCCTGTTTTAACTGAATCGCAGAGTCACAGAAAGTATTCAGTGTTGATAGACAAGTTTAGCTTCTCATTCTAGTTATCTTCTGGCACCTCTTCCGGAGTGTTTGGGCACAGGAGGAATGTGAAGAGTGACACTCTGAATGTGAGAGAGAAAGTGTGAGCGACCCTATTTATGGTGCTTATTGTGTATAATGAAACAGCCAAGTGCCGACTGATAGAGACATTGACATTAAACCACAATCTATCTACAGTGGGTATTATAAGTATTCGCCCCCCCCCCTGAATTTTTTCACATTTTGTGAAATTAGAAAGTGGGATTAAAATGAGTTTAAAAGTGAGTTTTTTTTATTAATGAAAAATCAAACACTAATATACCTTGATTAGATAAATATTCACCTAACTGAGTCAATAAATGTTTGAAACACATTTAGCAGAGATTACAGATGTGATTCTTCTTTGGTTAAAACCTGTTAAGGATATGGCAGACATACGCCCCCTTTGGAGAGATTGGGTACCCCTAGTAAACTGGAAAAAAAATCTGTCAAAAATTGCTAATATATGCAAATAAAAATTATTATTGGATAGAAAACACTCTAAAGATTCTAAAACCGTTGGAATTATGTCTGTAAGTATAGCAGAACTCACAGGGCAGGCATTCTTCCAAACTAGTTTTTGTGGCCATGAAAGTTGGAGCAACTTTGACGTCATGGCCCCCACCCTTCCCAACCAGTTATGATTCTGGGGACACTTCTATCTCTTCCGCTAGATGTCCTCTTTCAGTAGAGCTTTGAATCGTTCAAATCGGCGAGAATTGACCCTATGGGAGTGAAATTAGTGCGTGCCACGAGAGAATAGGCTGTGCGTATGGGCGCGAATTGGTCACAGCCATTCCTTTGTTCCAGCACTCAGGAGAAGGGCAGACGATGGCCGATTGAATTGAAGTTTGTTTTGCGTGTCTAAAACATCATAAAGCTTGCTTCTGCACTTAGTTTGACCTGTTTAGTCGACATATAATATGTAATTTTGAAGTTTTGATGCGCAACTTTTCCGGACCAGAGGACGTTTTGGGTGCATTTCAGCTGATGTTATTAGCAGTAGCTAATACAAAGACGCAAGACTTGAAACCAAACGATGTATTGGGTAAGTATGAAGCCTTCCAGAACATTCTGAACGAAGACCATCGAAGGTAAGGGAATATTTATGCTTAAATCTGTGTTTCTGTTGACTCCAACATTACGTAGAAATGTAGCTTGGAACTGAGCGCTGTCTCAGCATATGGAATAGTGTGCGATTTCTGTAAAGTTAAAAATAAATCTAACACAGCGGTTGCATAAAGAAGCAGTGTATCTTTCTAACTATATGTAGAACATGTATATTTAGTCAAAGTTTATGATGTCTATTTACGTTATCTTGCCGCGCTACATAGATTTCCTGCGGGCATTTTTGAGTAATTTCTGAACGTGAACTTACTGTAAATGGACATTTATGGATATAAATGGCATATTATTGAAAAAAAAAATATGTACTGTGTAACATGTCATATTACTGTAATCTGATGAAGATTTTCAAAAGGTTAGTGAGCGATTTATTTTTTAATCCTGCGTTTGTTGATTGCATGTTTTGGCTATTCAAATGAGCTGTGTCTGGTGGTGGTTTTACATATATATGTGCTATGTTTTCGCCGTAAAACATTTTAGAAATCTGACTTGCTGGCTAGATGAACAAGGTGTTTATCTTTCATTTGAGCTATTGGACTTGTTAATGTGTGGAGGTTAAATATTTTTAAGAATATTTTTGCGTTCCATGCGCCACCGTTTCAGCTGAACGTGGGAGGGTTGATTCCCAATTGGGAACCAGTATCGTAGACAGGTTAAGTCTATAAGAGCATTGCACACCTGGATTGTACAATATTTGCCCATTTATTATTTAAAAAATTCTTCAAGCTTTGTCAAGGTGTAGGGGATCATGGCCAGACAGAAATGTTCAAGTCTTGCAATACATTTTCAAGCATATTTAAGTCAAAACTAACTTGACCACTCAGGAACATTCCCTGTCTTCTTGGTAAGCAACTCCAGCTTAGATTTGGCCTTGTGTTGTACGTTATTGTCCTTCTGAAAAGTGAATCACAGTGTCTGATGTAAAGCAGACTGAAGCAGGTTTTCTTCTAGGAGTTTGCCTATGTTTAGCTCCATCTTGTTTCTTATTATCCTGAAAATCGTCTTTTCTGGTGTCAAGCATACCCATACCATGATGCAGCCACCAGCATGCTTGAAAATACGGAGGCAGTTATTGAGTGATGTGTTGTACATAAGGCTTTGCATTTAGGCCTAAAAGTGTGTTCCTTTGCCGTGTTTTTCTAGCAGTATTACTTTAGTGCCTTGTTGCAAACAGGATACATGTTTTGAAATATTTTGATTATGTATGTTTGTATCCTTCTTTTCACTCTGTCATTTATGTCATTATTGTGGAGTAACTTCAATGTTGTTGATCCCATCCTCAGTTTTCTAACATCACAGCCATTGATCTCTGTAGCTGTTTTAAAATGACCAATGGCCTCATGGTAACATCCCTGAGCAGTTTCCTTCCTGTCCTACAGCTCAGTTCAGAAGGACGACTGTATCTTTGTTGTGTCTGGGTGGTTTAATACATCCTCCACAGCATAGTTATTAACTTGACCAAGCTTAAAGAGATATGCAATGTCTGATTTGTTAATGTTACTCATCTACCAATCACTGCCCTTCTTTATGAGGCGTTGAAAAGCTCCCGGGTCTTTGTATTTGGATCTGCTTGAAATTCAATGTTTGACTGAGGGACCTTACAGATGTTGTATCTATGGGGGACAGAGGAAGGGGGTAGTCATTTAAAAATCATGTAACTTATTATTTGAATTGTTAAGCCAACTTTTACTCCTGAACTAATTTAGGTTTGACTAAACAAAAGGGGTGAATACTTTTGCAACAACTATATATTTTTTAAAAATATATATATTTTTTTTACAATTTGTTAACATTTGAAGTTTCATTCCAAAACCTTATCTATTCACTTTCAGAAATACTAGAAAATTAGCTTATATTGTTTCAAGAAATTATGGAAGAGATTAGTGTGTTTTTTACGATGGTTTCATTTCAGAGATACAAATAATATTGTTCTAAATGCTATAAATCCCCCTCACCCTCACAGAAATAAGTAGTACAGCTAGGTTTTACAATGGAGGAAAATGTAATTGTATGGTGATTGAACATTTCCTAGCATGTTAATTGTAACGCCAACAAACCTTAGTGACCTTACTATGCTACAAACCTAAGAGCCAGGGGTCTATGGGGACTAAGAACAAACAAACAGAAACACAACAAAAACACCAAGCAGGCAGAGAGACAGAGAGAAACAAAGATATCCACTGAGGATGAGAAAGCTACATGGTGTTTATGTTCCACTGTCAGACCTCTGGCAGAGCTGGACAGACATGTGGTCAATGCACTTCCTCTGTTAGGTTTGTTTGGTCTCTGGGCTGTATCAGGGATAGTTTTGGCTGTCTTCCTTCCCAATTTTGTACAAGCTTGGTTTGTGTGTGTGTGTGGGTGGACAGGGGGGGCAGAAGTCCTTACAAGGATAGTAAAACATTTTCCCGGGTCCCCACAAAGAAAAAGGCTATTTTGGGCTTAGGGGTTAGGTTTAGGGTTAGGGTTACAATTAGGGTTATGGTTAGAATTAGGGTTAGGTGTTAGGGGTTAGGTTTAGGGTTAGAGGTTAGGGTTAGGGTTAGGGTTAGGGTTAAGGGTTAGGTTAGGGGTTAGGGAAAATAGGATTTTGAATGGGAATCAATTGTTTGTTCCCCACAAGGATAGTAAAACAAACGTGGGTGTGTATGTGAGAAAGAGAAACAAGAGAGAGAAGAGAGAGAGACAAGAGAGACGAGAGAGACGAGAGAGAGAAGAGAGAAAAGAGAGAGTGAGAAAAGAGAGAGAAAATAGAGAAAAAGAGAGAGAGAGAAAGAATGAAGAGAGACAGGAGAGACAAGAGAGATTAGAGAGACAAGTGAGACAAGAGAGCGAGACAATAGAGAGACAAGAGAGAGGGAGACAAGAGAAAGAAAGACAAGAGAGACAGAAGAGAGAGAGAGATAATGGAGACACAAGAGAGAGATGAGAGAGACAAGAGTGGCAAGAGAGAGATAGACAAAAGAGACAAGATATACAAAAGAGACATGAAAGAGACAAGAGAGAGACAAGAGAGACAAGAGAGAGAAGAGAGACAAGAGATACAAGAGAGAGACAAGAGAAACAAGAGAGACAAGAGATACAAGAGAGAGACAAGAGAAACAAGAGAGACAAGAGAGAGAGAGACAAGAGAGACAAGAGAGACAAGAAAGAGACAAAAGAGAGACAAGAAAGAGACAAGAAAGATACAAGAGATACAAGAGAGAGACAAGAGAAACAAGAGAGACAAGAGAGAGAGAGACAAGAGAGACAAGAGAGACAAGAAAGAGACAAGAGAGACAAGAAAGAGACAAGAGCGAGACAAGAGAGACAAGAGATACAAGAGAGACAAGAGAAACAAGAGAGAGAGAGAGAGAGACAAGAGAGAGAGACGAGATACAAGAGAGAGACAAGAGAAACAATAGAGACAAGAGGGAGAGAGACGAGAGAGACAAGAGAGAGACAAGAGAAACAAGAGAGACAAGAGAGAGAGAGACAAGAGAAACAATAGAGACAAGAAAGAGAGAGACGAGAGAGACAAGAGAGAGACGAGAAACAAGAGAGAGAGGGACAAGAGAGAGAGAGACAAGAGAGAGACATTAGAGACAAGGGAGAGAGAGAGACAAGAGAGACGAGAGAGGGACAAGAGAGACAAGAGTGACAAGAGAGAAAGAGACAAGAGAGAGAAGAGACAAGATAGACAAGAGAGAGAGAGAGAGACAAGAGAGAGAGAGACAGGAGAGAGAGAGAGAGAGACAAGAGAGAGACAGGAGAGAGAGAGAGAAAAGACAGAGAGAGACAAGAGAGGGTGACAAGAGAGAAAGAGGAACAAGAGAGAGAGAGAGACAAGATAGACAAGAGAGAGAATAGAGCGAGAGACAATAGTTCAAGAGGGATGAAAGTTGAATAGCAGCCAGATATAAGCTTCCCGATGACATCATTAATTCCACACACACACACACACACACACACACACACACACACATACACACACACACACACACACACACACACACACAGCTTTCCCAGACCACACACAGTTTTCTCAGACCTGTACAATAATAATGGGTTTCACATAAAGAGTCGGAGGATATACTACAATACCACATGTAATACAAAAATGATGTAGAAATGGAATAATAGACGTGAATGGGATTTTTGGGGGCTTTTTATTATTTTTCATAGTTGACAAGTGTAGTATGCATGCTTATGGGAGTGTTTATTTGAAGCTGGGTCCAACTTGTAGGTAACCAGTAACTGATCCAGTCCTGGTCTGAGGCTTACCTTTGTGACGTCTTCTTGTATTTCCTTCTGTGTAAGAAAAACAAGTACACCATTAATGTTTATGGCATCATTCTCCATGTTCTATTGCAATTTCCAGAAGAATCAATCCATCCAATATATGGATCCATATAATTGTAATTCTATACCGTAGGTGGAGGACTGATGTCATACATTACATCATTAATCTACATGCTTGGAATGAACTTGAAAAAGATTATGGATGTGTGAAATCGCATGTTATTCGCTTTATAGTACACTAATTTTGACCAGGGCCCAAAGAGATCTGGTCAACAGTAGTGCACCATATTAGGAAATAGGGTACCGTTTGGGATGCGCCCTATGTCCTCTGGGTTTTCATCCTATTTTAACCTCTATAGACTCAGTCCGTATCGAGATGATGTTGGTCTAAGTGCATTTGGTACATTTATAGCGGATGATCCCTTTAATCTAAAGGCAACACCATCCTGCATGCCAGACAGTCAACAGTGTTGTTGGCTTCGCTTTGGGGCTGATTATCATCCACATTCGTAGAGACAGGCAAATGTGCAGTTCAGAAAGTGATTTGATTGATAAAGAATTATTGTTGAATGGATCGTTTTTGCACAAGCACTCCGACACTTGAAAGGGTGACAGTCGGGTGACAGATTCTCTAGTAGCAAATTCAGACGTTTGATAAGACCATATAAGGAAAGAAAACTGAAAAAATGATGGAAAGGAAATGAGAAAACAGAAAAAATATCAAATGCATGTTTCTGTTCTTTGACATGGTCTATACCTAAACACACGGTGAACAATTCTCAGGGGAGTATTATCAACAGTCCTCTCTCTCATTCTGTTTATCTCTCCCTCTCTCTTTTATATCTCTGTTCTCTCTCAGTCACAGTCAGGAAGTGTATGGGACAGATAAGATCATGGATACAATGACCAAAAAACTAAACACAGACCACAGAAACACAATGTATTCTCTGGTCCAGACACCCGGGTTACATGATCTGGCCTGGGTCATGTTCAGCTGATCAGTTTGTCTGTTCTTAGCCCCATAGACCCCTGGCTCTTCGGTGTGCAGCTGACTGCAGGCTGTGACCTTGTGGTGTCAACATATTAAGGTTTGTTGGCATTACTATTAATATGCTAGGAAGGGTTCAATCACCATACAATTATCTTTTCCTCCATACACACATAACCACAACACATTTTACGTCTCAACCGTTCATATATGAACCCACCTGGATTGTGGTGAAATTCATACAACTCTCCTAAAGCAAATTACAGATGAATTAGGCCTCAACTTCAATGTCTGTAAGTCTGTGGTCAGTCACCAGTTAGACTCATCTCCCAAAACGCTATCCAGGGCACCGTAAAGCCACAGTAAAAGCAATGAGAGAGAGGGTTTATAGGGCATATAGACATTAAACCACATTCCCCTTCTCTTCCTGATCGCCTGCCTTTTGTGTGTGTGAGATAGAGAGATATTGAGAGAGATAGATCGAGAGAGATAGAAAGAGAGATATAAATAGAGAGATATATATAAATATATATATAGAGAGAGAGTGAGAGAGAGAGAGAGAGGACAGGCTCATGTTGACGTCGTAACAGTCAATCAATGTCATCTGTGAGGAATGATGACCAGACAAGACGAGACGGATGGTCCCTGAGATTAGGACCAGGACAAATGGTTGTTGCCTGGGCAAATTGTCTGTTTATGATGGAGAGGTTTCTAGTATAGTATATCTATGGTCTAGGGTCAGGGCTGGGGCCGTAGGCATCAAGCATCTCAGAGGAGCAGTGCTGATCTAGGATCAGGTCTTGTAATCTTGTTCTAAAAGGCTAAACTGATCCTAAATCAGCACTCCTACACTGAGACGCTTAAAACGTACAGCCCCTGATCTCGTAATTCTATATTGAGGGTCTATTGGGGTGATGTTGTCACTCATAATGACAGAAGATTAGGCAACACTGATGGACATCAGGGACGGCAGCCTGAGCGACAGGATCACAGCTGAGACCATCCATACTCTTTGATGACACACAGGGGCAGACAACAATGTGTTTGTTTCTACTGACTTGAGTTCATATACTGAACGTTGGAAATGTACACACACAAGCACAAACCTATCCGTACACTATGCACAAACACGTGTGCTTTCATTAACACACAATGTGCGGGGATCAAATGTGTGTCTTCGGGGGTTATTTCCACGTCATTGGAAACACTTTCCTCATCCCTTTTCTTCATCCTAAAATGTAACATCTTTCCCCCTCTTTATCTCTATCTATGTGAAGCTTCGATGTAGAGGGGAAAACGGTCAGAAAAACACAGACAGCCAATTAGTAATCATGAGTGGCTAACCGTTAGCTGTGTGTAATTGTGTTGACTGCCTGGCTGCCTGTGTGTCAGTGTTGACTGCCTGGCTGCCTGTGTGTCAGTGTTGACTGCCTGGTTGTATTCTGTAGCCACTGGGTCCCTGGATGTTTGCTCCTTTCTGCTACATTAACCTGATTACGCATGTACTTTCCTTCTGGCTCATTCGATAAGGCAAATCCTTATAAAATATACCCTCTGATAATATGTATAGAAAAACAGAAGAGCAAAGCCGGTGTAGAGTAATGTAAAAAACATCTGTCATTCCTATACATTTTCTGGTCATCAAGAGCTTTTAAATTCATAATAAACTCAAATGCAAAAAAAAATATGCACATCGAGCATCAAAACATAATGAATTTTGTTGAAACCATCAAATGAAAAAACAGGCTGATGTTGCATGAGTGGTATTGATTACACATTCCTCTGTAAACATGTTCTCCACGGAACTTTCACAGAGGTTTTAAAGGCATTACAACCATTAACTCTTAATTAACTTTCAATGTGTTTGAAAATGAGCCCCCCCCCAAAAAATGACCAAATTGACAGGATTGGTCATCTAGGCTGCAGTACACTCAAAGTCAAGCAAACTCAAAAACACAATGGCAAACAGTGAGAATAATAAAAACAGAAAAGGTTACTCACAGTCCTCTCAGCCTCAGCCATATCTTCTCAATCTGGTCTGGCTGCAGAAACTTCAGAGAGTTACTCTCAAAATCCTCTATCTCCTTGGTTGGTGATTCCATGTCTAAGATATTAACCAGGCGAAAGGACATGAAAGTCTAAAGTCTAAAGTCTAAAGTCCGCAGAGCCAGCCCACTTCAGCAGCGCAATCAGAGGATGGAAAAGTGGAAGTTTATTCAGAGCGTTGTGCTGCTTCAGAGTGGTCCTCTATCTCGCTATCCCCGTTCCTTAATCCTCTGTCTATACAGATCCCTATCCCATCTCTGTCAGCAGTGTGACAGCTGGAGTCTGTTCCTCATCCTTCTCTTCCCTCCTCATCCTCCTGTCCTGTTCTGTATCAGGTCCTGTTGAGGATAGCTAGGGCTAGCAGTGCAGCTGCGTCAGGGGAGCTGGGGCTAGTGGTGAAGCTGCATCAGGGGAGCTGGGGCTAGTGGTGGAGCTGCGTCAGGGGCCCCCTGGCTGTGATCTGTGTGTGCTCTGGTTTAGTCACCAGCAGCTCCTCTCCTCTCAGGTGCTCACTGAGCGCGTGCAGCTCAGGAGGCGGAAGGGTGAAGGCGGGGGGGTCCACAAACACACTCCGCCCCATGGAGGGGAGAGGGGGAGGAGAGAGCGGAGGGGGAGGATTACCGGGCTGCTGCTGTCGTCGCGCAGAGTATCAGAGAGCAGCCGCTTCCACCGCTAACGCCACCGCTATGACTATCATTCATATCT
>NC_143032.1:24347500-24442500 GCF_057628025.1 Oncorhynchus mykiss
CAAATGGCAGCCTATTCCCTACATAGTGCACAACTTTTGGCCAGAGCCCTGGTCAAAAGTAGAGCCCTTTATAGAGGATAGGGTGCCATTTGGGACTCATATCCCAGTGAGATAATGAAGGCCAACCCCGGAACGCCACGGGAACGCCATCTGACAGCCCCAAATCCTCCCTGACTTTGACTGATCGGGACAGGAACAAAAACACGCAGCAAAAAAGTCCAATTACCTTCAGTGGCCGGTTCCCCCCTCTACTCTCCTCTTTTCTGGTCAATGTGGAGGGAGAAAGGGAGAGAGGAAAGAAGGAGAGGAGAGGGAGGGAGTTAGAGTGTGCGTTGCGGGATTGGCCCCATGTTCCACTTAGAGCTGGGAAATGGAATGGATAGGATTGATTTAAACAACTCAAACTAAACATGATGACCTGGGGCTAGGCTTTGCTGCAGTTGCCCTGGCTGTGACAAACTGTTGAAGGTGCTAGTTGTGAGTGAGTAAGGACAGAGTGTATTCTTACAGTATGAACTGATTTGACTGTATAGTATGCCTTGTGTACCCACACACCAACTGGTCTTGTAGTACTGTATTGCAGTACCCAATCCGCTATGGAGTCTGCAGCACTGTCAGATGCAGTTGTGTCAGGTGTGCAGCACGACAAATTGCTGATACCAATCTACAGTGGTAATCCCCTGTAAACAACTGGTTTGATGTCAACGATGCCAGGCACGCACGCACGCACGCACGCACGCACACACACACACACACACACACACACACACACACACACACACACACACACACACACACACACACACACACACACACACACACACACACACACACACACACAGCATTTTCTCTTTCCTGAATTAGCTAGGTAGAGAGAGGCAGAAAGGCTGAGAGCGGTGAAGAGATGAGAAGTGACAGGTACTGTGGAACTATTTGGACGGGGATGGGATTCACTTCTCTCCTTACTGATCAAATCTCCCTGAGAACAGACTATTAACTCCAAGCAAATTGTGCCAAGTAGCTTAAAGGGCCTGTTGTCTCTTCTAATATCTTTGATATCTCCATTTGTTGTCAGGGTGTAAAACACTCTGCTGCTGCTGTGGATCTATTAGGACAGGGGGATGTGATAGCAAAAAGCACATTTGTCATGCTCCCCATCACCACCTCTCTCTTACTGTATCTCTCTCTCTCTCTCCCTCTCCCTCTCCCTCTCCCTCTCTCTCTCTCCCTCTCCCTCTCCCTCTCTCTCTCTCGCTCTCTCTCTCTCTCTCTCTCTCTCTCTCTCTCGCTCTCTCTCTCTCTCTCTCGCTCTCTCTCTCTCTCTCTCTCTCTCTCTCTCTCTCTCTGCCCCCCCCCCTCTCTCTCTCTCTCTCTCTCTCTCTCTCTCACACTCCCTCTCTCCCTCTCTCCCTCTCCCTCTCTCTCTCTCGCTCTCTCTCCCTCTCCATCTCACTCTCTCTCTCACTTTCTTTCTCTCACTCTCTCTTTCCCTCACTCTCTCTCACACGCACCCAACGTGCGCACACCCACACTACCCATCTGATGTCTCCTTGCTGTTTGCTGCTGGTACAGAAGTACTCTTCACATTACATGGGTGAATGCTGACATTGGTCGCGTCTCAGTTTCTTTGAGAAGTGTGAAATTGTGAACACTGGTTCCAATTCTAAGTGTTTATTTTCTTCTTCAAATCAGCTGTCCATTGCTTTTCTCAGCTAAATAGATAAAATTGAAATACTTGATTTGATTGAGGTTGATAACTTATTTATCTACATATTTGTAATCATCAATCATGCACATTATGTCAATGTAATCTAAACCAGGTGCATGTGTGTGTGTGTGTGTGTGTGTGTGTGTGTGTGTGTGTGTGTGTGTGTGTGTGTGTGTGTGTGTGTGTGTGTGTGTGCGTGCGTGTTTTTTTGGGTCCATGCCGAAGCTGCCTGCCACCAATTCTTCTGGGATGGGCCTGTCACACACGTACTCTTCGGACGTCTATCCCTGTGGATATAGGACTATGGATTTCCAGACAGCAAATGAGATGGCAGCGCGATGTCTGAGTTCCTCAACACAAACCAGTTCTGACACCAACAAGACAAGACACCAGCGGACAGTGGAGAGGACTGGCACAGAAGAATTAGGGGAAAGAAATAAAGTATCTAACAGATCCGGCCCGAAAGACCATGTAAAAAATAGTCTGTTGTCAGCTAAGGGGAGGGAGGAATGCGAAGGTTTGTAGTATGTTGTCAACTAAGGGGAGGGATGAATGCTAAGGTTTGTTGTGTAGTTTATACAAATAGAATGTTAAGCGCCAAACAGCTTCAGTTAGAGAGGGACTGGGCCTCAATTTGGAGTGCCATTATAAGGATAAGATTCTTTGTCCAATCCTGGAACAGCACTGAAGGAGAGCATCTCAAACCCCTTACTCCAGTTGGCCCAATATCCCTTATCTCTCACCATGACAACCATATAGTGGGGTAGAAATAACGGAAATTTCTGCAACGTAGTTCACTACATGGTCAGTCCTTTTATAGATAAAGATGAGTTGAGAGTAGATGGGGATTGTTGTTAGCGAGGAAAAGAGAGAAAGAGATAGATAAACAATCTGTCCCTGAAAAAGAACAAGACCAATAATAAAATGGATAATTCTCATCATTGGCCCAAGTTCCTACTCATTCTGTCCTAGAATGTGTAGGTAATGTGGTAATGTGTTGATAATTCAACAACAAAATCTACCATAGGGGTTTTGTGTGAATGGTGTTGTTATTGTGTTGTAAATACAGTGGTGGAAAAAGTACTCAATTCCCATACCTTGGAGCATTTTAGTCGTATTGATTTTTATTGAACCTTTATTTAACTAGGCAAGTCAATTAAGAACAAATTCTTCTTTACAATGACTCAAGTAAAAGTGAAAGTCACCCCGTAAAATACTACTTGAGTAAAAGTCTAAAAGTATTTGGTTTTAAATATACTTAAGTATCAAAAGTAAATGCAGTTGTTAAAACATACTTAGGTATCAAAAGTAAAAGTACAAATCATTTAAAATTCCTTACATTAAGCAAACAAGACAGCACACTTTTATTTCATTGTTTTAATTTACGGATAGCCAGTGTCACTCTCCAACATTCAGACATCATTTAAAGACAAAGCGTTCAGAGGCAGTAAGGATGACCAGGGATGTTCTCTTGATAAGTGTGAATTGGACAAATTTTCTGTCCTGCTTAGCATTCAAAAAGTACTTTTGGGTGTCAGGGAGTAAAAAGTACATGATTTTATTTAAGTAAACGTCATCAAAAATATAAATGGTAAAGTAAAGTACAGATACCCCAAAAAATGTCTTAAGTAGTACTTTAAAGTATTCTTGCTTAAGTACTTTACACCACTGTGTAAATATAGTAAGTTATCCAATAAGTTCACAATAATAGTAGGGAAATAAAACAATAATCCTTAAAAATCTGTAACGTAGTCATCAACATTATAAATCAAACATTTTTTGGTCACTAAGGTCACTTTGAATTGGCCTCAAACTAAAGGAACATCAACAACATGTGATGTAGACTGATAGACATTGTATTGACCAGAGAGAGAGTTCATCATTGCTTAGTTCGAGCCAATGTCAACTGCTCCATTCAGCCTATTGCTGTGAACTAACAAATGGCTCCTTTGTGGCTGTGTGAAATCAATGTTCCCTGTATGTCACGATCAGAACTAGCCTGCAAAGCTAGTTATTATTGAAGATGGATTAGCTGTATGTTCCATTGCTTCCTACACAACGCACACAAATTACAACCATTGACTAACTACACAACCTGAACATAGAGAGAGACTCACATTTCAGGACATGCAAAGGTTGAAGGCACTGGCAGAGGAAAAACCCTGTCCATGTTCATAACAGCCAAACCACTTTCTCAGCTGAAGTCTTGAAATAAAATTGCAGCTTGCGGACGGAAGACAGATCAATTGTGACATTTCTGGACGGAGTGTGAAACATTTAATTAGCACAAGGCAACACTGGTGAAAGCTTGAATTACTCAATAAATCAGCCGCAGACGATGCCTGCTCGGACCGGGAGCAGTGAGGTGTCGGTTGAGATGCGGGAGGAGCAGGAGCAGGAAGTGCTGTCCATTTATTTGGCACTTTCCACAAATGTTTCACAACAGGAGCCAGTAATACTTGACAGCATTTAGGGGCTAATTGAGGCCCAGTCGGCACCTTGATGAAGTAGTCAGCTGATCCCCTGCAATTGGCTTTCTGAAACAACCAATTCCTTCTGGTAAATGTAACTTCTATCTCCTTGACGTTTCCAATTAGTACAGTGCATACATTTTCAAGACAATCAAGTTTGAAAGTAATGGATAATTGTAAAGTAATCCAGGTATAAAACAATAGAGAAAAATAAGCCATGTAGTCTAGAATGAAGTTACCTGTTAGTCTAATGGTTG
The DNA here is from genome assembly GCF_057628025.1 of Oncorhynchus mykiss. Taxonomy (NCBI): domain Eukaryota; kingdom Metazoa; phylum Chordata; class Actinopteri; order Salmoniformes; family Salmonidae; genus Oncorhynchus; species Oncorhynchus mykiss. The sequence goes on from NC_143032.1 coordinate 24,351,937, forward strand.
ATCTAAGGTCTGTTGTTTCCCCTTTCTTCCAAATCTTGAAGGCTACAATTGGAGTGAAGTAAACTGATCAGGTCAAACCTACAGTGACCTCTGAAATTATTAGCAAAATTATTTAAATTATTGGCACAATTATGTGCAAAAAATACTACATCAAATAAATAATAACAAATACTGAGCTACGTTGCATGCTCCAAAAAATGAGAAAATTATATTATTTAATACTAATACAATTGCTTGGAGAAGTAATATATATTTTTTAAAGACAGGTGCCATAATTATTGGCAACCCTGTTTTCAATGCTTTTTGTACCCTCCCCTTGCGAGGATAACGGCACTCAGACTTTTTCTATAATGTTTTATGAGATTGGAGAACACTTTACGAGGGATTTTAGATCATTCCTCCATACAGAATCTTTCCAGAACCTTGATTTCCTTGGTCTGCGCTTATGGACTGCCCTCTTCAATTCAAATCACTGGTTTTCAATGGGGTTCAAGTCCAGAGACAGAGAAAGCCACTGAAAAATGTTGATTTTGTGGCCAATTAACCATTTCTTTGTGGATTTTGATGTGTGCTTGGGGTTATTGTCTTGCTAGAAGATCCACATGTGGCCAAGTTTCAGCCTCCGGGCAGAGGCAACCAGGTTTTTGACTAAAATGTCCTGGAACTTGGTAGAATTCATGATGCCGTTGACCTTAACAATGCCCCTAGGACCAGTGGAAGCAAAACAGCCCCATAATATAAAATATCCACCACCATATTTTACAGTGGGTATGAGGTTATTTTCTGCAGATGCATCTTTCTTTCTACCCACCACTGACGTGGGTGGCCAAAGACCTCTATTTTCATCTCATATCACCATTGCACTTACTGTAGTTCCAAACCAAGTGCCAATTCTGTTTAACAAGCCCCAGACATTTACATTTGTTGGTTACTGTCAATAAATGTTTTTTTTCTGACAAGCCTTGCAAATAGCCTACTGGCATAGAGGTGGCGTCTAACTGTAGATTTGGAGACTTGCTGACCCGAAGATAAAATCAAGTTCTGTAATTCTCCAATCCTTTTCCTTGGACTTTTCTTTGCCTCCCAAACCGTCTGGTAGAGGACCCAAGTGTATCTTGTGTATCCAGGCAGGTAGAGGACACAAGTCGTTCCAGTGGTTATAAACGTCTTAATTATTGTCCTAATAGTGGTACATGGTATATCTTTTTTGCTATTATTTTCTACCTATTGCCAGATTTATGAAAGTCCAATTGTCTCTTTTTTGCTTGATAGTTAGTTCTTTGTCTTTTCCCATGGCGATGGATGACAAATGGATTTGACGTGTGTGTTACCTCATTTTCATACCCCAGTGAAACACAAAGCCACGGAAGGCCACAGAACAGTTCCTTAAGCTAAGATGAACATTAAAAAGTAAAATGTTAATGCTGATTTGATTTCTAAGAATCTTTACGGGTGGTCATAACTCTGACACCTACTGTATCTTTTATTCGATTTTTTCCGCTCCAATGGAAACAAGTGAAAGACAAAACAGTACAGATAAAAAACAGGGTAAAAACGATGTGCAGGTGAGGTTGGAAACCCAAAAGGGCTTATGTGAAAACCACATCACAAAACCAACATTCAAATATTAGTAAAAAAAAAGTTTGAGCAATCAGTTACACTGCATGTGTGTTACACTGCATGTGCATGTAAATGTGAGAGTTAGGCTATATGGAGGGGATTACTGGGTAGTTTGGTTCATCAGGCTGACCCCCTTGAGGGATGGTGATGTTTTGGCAATGTGAAGATAGGAATTCCAGAGTATGAAACCTCTGTATCTGAGAGAGAATTTACTAAGTGAGGTGCGGCAGTGGGGAGGGTGAAGGTTATCGCAGTGTCGTGTGTTGTATGCATGGATTTAGGAATTCACTTGGAAGAGTCCTTTGAAGGTTTAGGGCCCATAGGGCGGCGCACAACTGGCCCAGCATCGTCCGGGTTTGGCTGGGGTAGGCCGTCACTATAAATAAGAATTTGTTCTTAACTGACATCACGCCCTGATCTGTTTCACCTGTCCCTGTGATTGTCTCCACCCCCTCCAGGTGTCGCTTATTTTCCCCAGTGTATTTATCAGCTTTTCCGAGAGGATTCGAAGCCAACTGAGCGTCTCGTGAATCTATGACGGGTGAGTTGGATACTCCTGAGACTATGCAGTTGGGAAGAGCTAGGTTATAAGTTGGGAAACGCTCACTGAGGATGAATAGTAAATGTTGTCTGTACTGTGGAGGGGCAGGACAGTCTGCCCTATTAGGAAACCCTTGTCTCTAGTGATTACCAGTACTATGGTGAGTCAGACTGGGAGTTCCCTAATTCCCATCTCCTCCACACCCTTCTTTGTGCTGTGGGGAGACCAATCTGTCTCTCCGTGCTCATTGACTCTGGGGCTAATGAGAGTTCTATGGATACCGCTATTGCTTCAGCGCATGGTATTCCCACTCTGCCTCTCTCTGTGCCCATGGATGCTAGGGAATTGGACAGCCGCTCTATAGGGGAAGTCACCCAGAGTACTGTTCCCGTTCAATTACGGGTTTCTGGTAACCACAGTGAGACGATACAGTTCCTCCTCCTTGCATCTCCCCATGTTCCGGTTGTTTTGGGATTTTCCTGGCTCCAAAAGCACAATCTTGTGATTGACTGGACCACATGCTCCATCTTGGGTAGAGCCCGTTTTTCCATTCTCACTGCCTTCAAGCAGCACAGCCTTCCCCAAGTCGTCTTCCTCAGGATGTTAGCAAGACTGTGGATGTCTCTGCTATTTCCACTGAATACCATGACCTCCTGGAAGTGTTCAGTAAGGTACATGCTACTTCCCTTCCCCCGCACCGTCCTTATGATTGTGCCATTGATCTTCTCCCAGGCACTACACCACCTTGGGGTAGGTTGTATTCTCTGTCCGGACGAGAGACTAAAGTTATGGAGGAGTACATAGAGGAGTCTCTGACCACTGGGGCCGTCTGTCCATCTGCATCACCTGCCAGCGCAAGGTTTTTCTTTGTGGCGAAGAAGGACAAGACCCTGCGTCCGTGCATTGACTACCGGGGACTTAACAACATTACTGTTAAAAATCTTTACCCCCCCTACCGCTCCTCTGTGTTTGAACCTCTCCAGTGGGCCACCCTATTTCCAAGTTGGACCTTTTGGAATGCCTACCACCTGATTCAGATACACGAGGGGGATGAGTGCAAGACAGCCTTCAACACAGCCAGTGGACATTATGAGTACCAGGTCATGCCATTTGGACTCACCAACGCCCCCCACTGTTTTCCAGGCTTTGGTCAACGATGTGCTCCGGGACATGCTAAACCGTTTTTGTGTTTGTTTACCTTGACGACATCCTGTTCTTTTTTTACCCGATCTGCCCAATAACATGTACTTCATGTCAGACAGGTCCTTCAGCGCCTCCTGGAGAACCAATTTTTAGTGAAATACGAAGTGAGTTCCACCGCTTTACCATCATCTTTCTGGGATATGTCATTGAGGGCAATGTTCAGATGGATCCTGGAAAGGTGAAAGCAGTGGTGGATTGGCCTAAACCTAAAGGTGCAGTTGCAACGGTTTCTTGGTTTTGCTAACTTTTACCGTCATTTCATTCGGGATTACAGCACACTGGCAGCCCCCCTCTCGGCACTCACCTCTCCCAAGGTACCGTTCAAATGGTCACCAGCTGTCGACAAAGCCTTTGTGGACCTGAAGCATCGGTTCACAACAGCACCTATCCTCATCCATCCAGACCCCTCGCGTCAATATGTGGTGGAAGTTGATGCTTTGGATGTTGGAATGAAACCATGCTGTCCCAGCGATCTGCCCAGGACCAAAAGCTTCAACCCTGTGCCTTCCTGTCCCATTGTCTCAATCCTGCAGAGAGGAACTATGATGTAGGCAACCGAGAACTCCTGGCAGTTAAGATGGCATTGGAAGAGTGGAGGCACTGGCTGGGAAGAGCAGAACAGCTATTCTTTGTCTGGAACAATCATAAAAACTTGGAATGTGTCCCTACAGCCAAGCGCCTCAACTCCAGGCAGGCCCGGTGGGCCCTCTTGTTTACCAGATTCAACTTGACCATTTCCTACCACGCCCTGATCTGTTTCACCTGTCCCTGTGATTGTCTCCACCCCCTCCATGTGTCGCTTATTTTCCCCAGTGTCTTTATCCCTGTGTTTCCTGTCTCTCTGTGCCAGTTCGTCTTGTGTGTTTAGTCAAGTCAACCAGCGTGTTTTTCCCCGTACTCCTTTTGTATTCTCTTTTGCCAGTCTTCCCGGTTTTGACCACTGCCTGACTCTGGACTACTTTCCCACCTGCCTGATCATCCTGCCTGCCCTGACCTTGAATCTGCCTGCCCTTTGGTACCTATTGGACTCTGAACTGGTTTTGATCTTTTGCCTGTACACTACCATTCTCTTTCCTACCCCGTTTTGGATGAATAAACATTGTAAGACTCCAACCATCTGCCTCCTGTGTCTGCATCTGGGTCTCATCTTGTGCCTTGATAGACTTGCCTAGTTAAATAAAAAAAATTAGAAGAGTTTCGATAGGCTGTCTGGTACGTATTTATAGATGAATGGGCATAATTGGAGTAAATTAATGTAACTCTATTTTCTTAACTGAGTTGTTGGTTAAGAGCTTGTAAGCAATTCACGGTAAGGTCTATGTATTCGGCGCATGTGACAAATAACATTTGATTTTATATGCTTCCTACCTACACATTACTCATCACACAATAAATCTGCAAGACTAGACACCTGTAAGTACTTGGCTCCATCTGCCCCTCTGTTTAAGAAACTCAATGTACTGTCTATTTACAACTACAAAATAAACCAAGGTAAACATTTTTTTTTTTAAAGTAAGACAAAAAAATAAAAATAACAAGGCTATATACAAGGGGTACAGAGTCAATGTGCTGGGGTACAGGGCAAATAGTACAGGTTGCCATTTGATTAATTGTTCAGCAGTCTTATGGCTTGTTGGTAAAAGCTGTTAAAACCTCTTGAGTGTAGGGGGCAGTATTTTGATGTTTGGAAAAGAAACACACCCAAATTAAACTGCCTATTTCTCAGGCCCAGAATCTAGAATATGCATATAATTGTCAGATTAGGATAGAAAACACTAAAGTTTCCAAAACTGTCAAAATATTGTCTGTGAGTATAACAAAACTGATATTGCAGGTGAGAACCTGAGGAAAATCACCAGGAAGTGGCTTCTATTTTGAATGTTCCATAGTCTGCCTTCACTCCATTTAAAGGGATATCAACCAGAATCCTTTTCCCATGGCTTCCCCATGGTGTGAACAGTCTTTAGTCATAGTTTCAGGCTTTTATTTAGAAAAATGAGTTAGAAAGATCACATCGTGTCATTGTATGGCTGGGTGCCAGCAGCATTTTGTATGCGCAACAGCTTGGAGCAGCCATTTTCTCTCTCTCTCCTATTGAAGAAGCCACATTCCCGGTTGATATATTATCGATGATATATTGTAAAAACAACCTGAGGATTGATTATAAAAAAACGTTTGAAATGTTTCTACAAACATTACGATTAATATTTGGACTTTTCGTCTGCGATGTCGTGACCGCTCGAGCCTGTGGATTTCTGGACATAACGCGCCAACCAAATGGAGGTATTTTGGAATTTCATGAAAATGAAATATTTTGAGTGATTTAATTTGAATTTGGCGCTCTGCAATTCAGCAGTGGTTGACAAAAATGATCCCTCTAATGGGATGGGTGCATCAAGAAGTTTAAATTAATTTTGAACCTAGACTTGGCACTCCGGTACCGCTTGCCAACCGGTAGCAGAGAGAACAGTCTGTGATTTGGGTGACTGGAGACTTTGACCAAAAAAATGTGGGTCTTTCCGCTGACACCTCCTAGTATATTGGTCCTGAATGGCAGGAAGCTTGCTCCCAGTGATGTACTGGGCTGTATGCATTACCCTCTGTAGCGCCTTACGGTCGGATGCTGAGCAGTTACCAAAACAGGCGCTGATGCAACCGGTCAGGATGCTCTCAATGGTGCAGTTGTAACTTTTTGAGGATCTGGAGAACAATGCCAAATCATTTCAGTCTCCTGAGGGGGAAAGGTATTTTCGTGCCCTTTTAGTGTGTTTGGACCATTATAGTTTGCTGGTGATGTGGACACCAAGGAACTTAACTTTCGACCCGCTCCACTACAGCCCCATCAATGTGAATGGGGGCATGTTCAGCCCTCCTTTTCCTATAGTCCACGATCTTCTCCTTTGTCTTGCTCACATTGAGGGAGAGGTTGTTGTCCTGGCACCACTGCCAGGTCTCTGACCTCCTCCCTATAGGCTGTCTCATCATTGCTGATCAGGCCTTCTACCATTGTGTCTTCAGCTAACTTAATGATGGCGTTGGAGTCGTGCTTGGCCAAGCAGTTGTGGGTGAACATGGAGTACAGGAGGGGACTAAGCAAGCATCCCTGATGGGCCCCCATGTTGAGGATCAGCGGGGCAGATGTGTTGTTGCCCACCCTTACCACCTGGGGTAAGTCACTGGTACTTCCGGCTTTTGTTTTTGCTTGTAAGCAGGAATCAGAAGAACATAATTATGGTCAGATTTGCCAAATGGAGGGCGAGGGAGAGCTTTGTACACGTCTGCATGGTCTAGAGTTTTTTTTCTCTCTGGTTGCTTATAGACGCTGGTAGAAATGGTAGAAATGAGGTAAAAACGGATTTAAGTTTGCCTGCATTTAATGTCCCAGGCCTCTTGGAGCGCCTCTTCTGGATGAACATTTTTTTTGTTTGCTTGTTTGCATTGAACTAGTAACTGAAAGGTTGCAAGATCGAATCCCTGAGCTGACAAGGTAAAAATCTGTCCTTCTGCCCTTGAACAAGGCAGTTAACCCACTGTTCCTAGGCCGCCATTGAAAATAAGAATTTGTTCTTAACTGACTTGCCTAGTTAAAAAAATTAATAATGAAAAATGGCCTTATAAAACTCGTTGAGTGCGGTCTAAGTGCCAGAGTCGGTTTGTGGTGGTATATAGATGGCTACGGAAAATGTAGATGGAAACTCTCTTGGTAGATATTGTGGTCTACAGCTTATCATGAGGTACTCTACCTCACGAGTAATACCTTAAGACTACCTTAATATTAGACATCACACACCAGTTGTTATTGACAAATAGATACACACCCCCACCCCTCATCTTAATGGACGTAGCTGTTCTGTCCTGCTGATGCATGGAAAACCCAGCAAACTGTATATTATTTTGTATTTTCTTTACCCCTTTTTCACCCCAATTCCATGGTATCCAAATGGTAGTTACAGTCTTGTCTCATCACTGGAACTCCCGTACGGACTTGGGAGAGATGAAAGTCGAGAGCCGTGCGTCCCCCGGAACACAACCCAACCTAGCTGCACTGCTTCTTGACACAATGCCCAATTAACCCGGAAGCCAGCCGCACCAACACCATACACCTGGCGACCGTGTTAGCGTGCACTGCGCCCGGCCCGCCACAGGAGTCACTAGTGCGCGTTGGGTCAAGGACATTCCTGCCGGCCAAACCCTCCCCTCACCTGAACGACGCTGGGCCAATTGTGCACCGCCCCATGGGCTCTGCGACAGATCCTGGACTCGAAACCAGAATCTCTAGTGACACAGCTCTCACTGCAATTCAGTGCCTTAGACCACTGCTCCACTCCAGATTCCAGTGTAGAGTAGTTTTTACGAAAACCATATTGGTGCTCATATAGAATATAGTGTCGGTTTAAATGTTTCAACATTATTATTATAATTCATTTTATTCAACGAGGCAAGTCAGTTAAGAACAAAGTCTTATTTACAATGACAACACCAGTTTCTCTAGGACTATTGGTGCACAGATTTGTCATAAAACATACAGTACATTGGTCAGCCATGTTAATCGTTTTTCTAACAGCTGATATAGCTAGCCTTACTCAAATGATCACTCCCACTTGACCTTAGCTTAGTCTGTTTGCTCACTGTCTTTTCTCTGGTCTGTCCACTATACACTCACATACTTAGTCAGAGCCAAGCGAGAATAGGTTGTGTTGGGGCTGCTGGATACGAGAGTTCATCTTTCATAAAGCACCCCCCCCCCCCCTCCCAGCCATGCCCTAATCTGGCCGCACATTCTTAGCTTCTCTCCCCTGGGGCTGGGGCCATAGTGGGGGGATCAATACCAATACAGCCAATTGTTTAGCTGTGCATGCCTGACCACACTACTGTATGCTCATACATACTCTTCTGCATATGTGTCTTCGACAGGACACAATACACACGTAGTCATTTAAAAACTAATTTTTATTTATAATGACAGCTCATCCCAGCCCAGACAACATAGGACTATGGGACTCCCAATCACAGCCAGATGTGATGCAGCCTGGATTTGAACTAGGTACTGCAGTGACATCTCTTACACTGAGATGCAGTGTCTTAGACCATTGCACCACTCAGGAGCCCTAAGTGGTAAATTTGGGCACTCGGTCACTAGAGTGCCCCCGACCCAAATATAAATAAATATATATGTTGTATTTACAGTTCCAGTCTGGACACACATACTCATTCAAGGGTATTTCTTTATTGTTACTATTTTCTACATTTTAGAATAATAGTGAAGTCATCAAAACTATGAAATAACACATGAAATCATGTAATAACCAAAAAAGTGTTTTGTAGTTGAGATTCTTCAAAGTAGCCACCTTTTGCCTTGATGACAGCTTTGCACACTCTTGGCATTCTCTCAACCAGCTTCCTGAGGAAGTCACCTGGAATGCATTTCATTTAATAAATCCTCTTTGGGCTAGGGGGCAGTATTTTTCACATCCGGGTGAAAAGCGTGCCTAAAGTAAACTGCCTGTTACTCAGGCCCATAATTTGTAGATTTGAATAGAAAACACAGTTTCTAAAACTGCTAAAATAATGTCTGTGAGTATAACAACTGATGTGGCAGGCAAAACCCAGAGGACAAACCAGCCAAAAAAATAATAATTTCAGCCTACCACTGTTTCCAATGGCTTTCATGTTTATTATGAGGCGAAGTCCCCCCAGATTGCAGTTCCTAGGGCTTCCACTAGATGTCAACAATCTTTAGAAAGAGTTTCAGGCTGGTTTTTGGAAAAAAATTAGCTAGAAGTTATAATTTTTCTAAGTGGCTCCCATTTTGGCTTTAGTGTTTTCATGCGCGTGGACGATGCACGTTCTTTGTTTTTTATCTCCGGTAATGAACATACTATTCTCCGTCTTAAATTGTATCATTTATTTACGTATAAGGTTTGATTATAAACCATTTTTGACTTGTTTGGATAAGTTTATTGGTAACATTTGGGATTCAATTTGTATGCATTTTGAAGGAGGGAAACCGGTGGATTATTGACTGAAGCGTGCCAGCAAAACTGTTTTTATGGATATAAAGAAGGACATTATCGAAACAAAAGGACCATTTGTGATGTAACTGGGACCTTTTGGAGTGCCAACAGAAGAAGATCATCAAAGGTAAGGCATTTATTGTATCGCTATTTCTGACTTTCGTGTCGCACCTGCCTGGTTGAAAAAATTTTCATTGTTTTGTATGCGGGGCGCTGTCCTCAGATAATCGCATGGTGTGCTTTCTCCGTAAAGCCTTTTTGAAATCTGACACAGCGGCTGGATTAACAAGAAGTTAAGCTTTATGATGTATTACGCTTGTATTTTTCTGAATGTTAAATATTTATATTTCTGCAGTTTGAATTTCGCGCTCTGCAATTTCACCGGATGTTGTCGGTGTCCCGCTAGCAGCACGTCTAGCAGTAACAGGTTCATTTAACAGGTATGCCTTGTTAAAAGTTTGTGGAATGTCTTTCCTTCTTAATGCGTTTGACACAATCAGTTGTGCTTTGACAAGGTAGGGATGGTATACAGAAGATAGGCCTATTTGGTAAAAGACCAAGTCCATATTATGGCAAGAAAAGCTCAAATAAGCAAAGAAATGACAGTCCATCATTATGGAACATTTCAAGAACGTTGAAAGTTTCTTTAAGTGCAGTCTCAAAAACCATCAAGCACAATTTTTTCCTTCATTTAACTGGGCAAATCAGTTAAGAACAATGATGGAATAGAAACAGTGGATTAACTGCCTTGTTCAGGAGCAGAACAACAGATGTTGTTGCTCAGGGATTTGAACTTGCAACCTTTTGGTTACTAGCCAAATGCTCTAACCACTAAGCTACATGCCACTATGATGAAATTGTCTCTCATGAGGACCACCACAGGAAAGGAAGACCCAGAGTTACCTCTGCTGCAGAGGATAAGTTCACTAGAGTTAATTGCACCTCAAATTGCAGCCCAAATAAATGGTTCACAGAGTTCAAGTAACAGACACAGCTCAACATCAACTGTTCAAATGAGACTGCATGAATCAGGCCTTCATGGTCAAATTGCTGCAAAGAAACCACTACTGAAGGACACCAATAGGAAGAAGAGACTTGCTTGTGCCAAGAAACATGAGCAATGGACATTAAACCAGTGGAAATCTGTCCTTTGGTCTGAAGAGTCCAAATTTGAGATTTTTGGTTCCAACCGCCGTGTCTTTGTGAGACGCAGAGTACAGCAGGCGAACGGATGATCTCTGCATGTGTGGTTCCCACCACGACTCATAGAGGAGGTGTGATGGTGTGGGGGTCCTTTGCTGGTGACACTGTCAGTGATTTATTTTGAATTCAAGGTACACTTAACCAGCATGGCGACCACAGCATTCTTCAACGATAAGCCATCCCATCTGGTTTGCGCTTAGTGGGGCTATCATTTGTTTTTCAACAGAATAATGACCCAACACACCTCCAGGCTGTGTAAGGGCTATTTGACCAAGGAGAGTGGTGGAGTGCTGCATCAGATGACCTGGCCTCCACAATCACCCGACCTCAACCCATCTGAGATGGTTTGGGATGAGTTGGATAAAGCAGCCAACAAGATAAAGCAGCCAACAAGTGCTCAGCATATGCGGGAACTCCTTCAAGACTGTTGGAAAAGCATTCCTCATGAAACTGGTTGAGAGAATGCCAAGCTGTCATCAAGGCAAAGGATGGCTACTTTGAAGAATCTCAAATACAAAATATATTTTGATTTGTTGAACACTTTTTTTGGTTACTACATGGTTCCATATGTGTTATGTCATAGTTTTGATGTCTTCACTATTATTATACAATATAGAAAATGGCAAAAATAAAGAAACCCTTGAATGAGTCGGTGTGTCCAAACTTTTGACTGGTACTGTACATTTTTTTGAATCTCAGTTGGTGTCTCAATTTACTATTGCGAGTAAGAATAGTATAATACCAGCAGCCTGGTCACTAGACATCAGGTTAATAATACAACCGGTGCAGTTTTTAAAATTTGTTGTGCATCAGCAGTTTTTATTTTGTTATATCAATCACTGAGTTACTCAATTAGCCATGTCAGCTAAAACTTTTTAGATTGGTAGGTAGTGTAGCCAGCTATCTAAACTTGTAGTAATCATGGCCAAAATACTGACCGGGTACGCAGAGCACTTGCCCATGGGCCCTGAGCTCCAGGGTGCCCACATTGATTTTGTTAGTCATTGGGAGAATCTCAAATGCATACTTCTCACATCCTCTCTTCTTTCTCCTGTCCTCCTTCTCTAAACCCATTGGATGAGAAAGCCAAAGGTCACTCCCCGCTCTAATCTCATTTTAGAGAAGGAGGTGAGGAGAGAGGAGAGAACGCGAGGAATATGCAACTGAGATTCTCCCATTCTCAGCCTGTATCATATTAATATGGTATAAGTCATTCCAAAATGTGTAGAATTGCAGGAAATTAGCTTTAAAACTGCACGTTTCTTCTCTCTACCTCATGACAAAATGAGTAGAATTGCATGAAATTTGTTATAAAATGTCCACATTTTCTCTACACCCCACGTAAAAAGGTGTACATTTGCAGGAAATTAACTTTAAAACTTAAAATGTTCTGTCCATCATCAAGAGGGGGGCCAAGAAAATGGTTTGCAGCTAAGACCCCCAAAAGGCTAGAGCTGGCCCTGCTGTCACACACTAATAACAAAACACATGGATAGCTATAGCTCAATATAGAGCTGATATATAGTGAAGAGATATTTTTAACTCTCATCTATAATCTAAATAATCTGAACCTCTCTCATTTAATGGAAATTGCTTTCCACCACTCTGACCTTACCAGCCAGGACTCAAGCAGAACTCATTTCTGAATACTGATTAAAATGCTTTTGGCTGAAATCTGCTCCTGTCTGCTCCCATCTGCAATTTCCAAAGACAACTGAACTAAAACAGATGAACATTTTATCCCCTTGAAACACTTACACAACCATGAGAGTAATCAGGTGTTGGTCAAGAGATTAATTTGTTTTGTAAAGATTTTTAAAAAATTACATATAACCTTAACTTAACTAGGCAAGTCAGTTAAGAACAAATTCTTATTTACAATGACGGCCTACCTCAGCCAAATAACACTGGGCCAATTGTGCGCTGCCCTACAGGACTTCCAATCACAGCCAGATGCGATACAGCCTGGATTCGAACCGGGGACTGTGGTGACACCTCTTGCACTGCAATGCGGGAGCTGATGAAGTTGTGCTTTGAGTCAATAAACCTGGCATAAAGGTAAATGAATAGGATACCCCAAGGAGGCCGAGATGCAAAAATGATAATATCATTAATTTAGTCCATGCTCAAAATAATTAAAAAAGTGAAAGTACAAGGGGGGGTAGGGAGAGGGGGAGGTACAACTGCTGGTGCGTGTAGACAATACAACTTAATATCAGTCACAGCATGATTAGCCTGATGAAACTATCTGGCCACTGGTGATTTTTAGCAAGAAGTGGCCTCACCAGTGTGAGATATTTTCATGAGGCTAATCATGCCGTGACAGATCTTAAGTTCTGTGCCATTGACCGTGTTTTCTCAAGCCGCAGACGCCGCTATACGGATGAGCGCCTTCGCCAGTGTGAAGCCCGATGGATCTTCTACTTAACTCACACCCCCAACGGCTTAATGAGGAATTGGACCTTGTATGTTTCCAGTAGTGTTGTCTACACGCACATGTAGCCCCCCCCCCCCCCCCCCCCCCCCCTCCCACTGCTCTCTGAGTATTTCATATCTATTGCTTCTGATATTGTTTTGTAACCCAGACTGTTGTCTCTTTCCAATTATATGTGACATTTGAATTGTCCATTTTTGATATTCATATATATTCCCTGTTAATGTGCATTGACTCCCGATTAGCCAGTCTCTAATCAACTATCTGCTTGCAACTGTTGTGCCTGTTATGCACAGCAGGTGTGTCTTCATAAGTGTCTTCTTAATTTGTTTGTACAGCACTGAAGGCATAAGGCTGAAACGTATGCTTCGTTCCCTTTTTAAAAACATTTTTACTGAACAAAAATAAACGGAACATTCAACAGTTTCAAAGATTTTACTGAGTTACAGTTCATATAAGACAATCAGTTCATTTAAATAAATTAATTAGGGCCTAATCTATGGATTTCACGACTGTGATTGCAGATATGCATCTGTTGGTCACAGATACCTTTAAAAAAAAATGTAGGTGCCTCCCGAGTGGTGCAGTGCTCTAAGGCACTTCCCTCTAAGGGAGGGCTTGGCTGGCCGGGATGTCCTTGACCCATCGTCCTCTAGCAACTCCTTGTGGCAGGCCCGGGCGCATGCACATTGACTTCAGTCACCAGTTGTAGTGTTTCTTCTTACACATTGGTGGGGCTGGCTTCCAGGTTAAGTGGGCAGTGTGTTAAGAAGCAGTGTGGCTTGGCAGGGTTGTGTTTCCTGAGTCCATGCAGAAATTTCTGCGATGGGACAAGACTGTAACTACCAATTGAATATCATGAAAAAATGGTTTAAAAAAAAGTAGGGGTATGGATCAGAAAACCTGAAGGTGTGACCACCATTTGCCTCATGCAGTGTGACATATTTCCTTTGCATAGAATTGATCAGGCTGTTGATTGTGGCCTCCTCCTCAATGGCTGTGCAATGTTGCTGGATATTGGCGGGAACTGGAACATGCTGTCGTACAGGTCGATCCAGAGCATCCCACCTGCTCATCGGGTGACATGTCTGGTGAGTATGCAGGCCATGGCAGAACTGGGATATCTTGTGCACAAACCCTTGTGACATGGGGCTGTGCATTATCATGATGAAACATGAGGTGATGGCTGCAGGCCTCAGGATATCATCACGGTATCTCTGTGCATTCAAAATACCATCGATAAAATGCAATTGTGTTCATTGTCCATAGCTTATGCCTGCCCATACCATAACCCCACCGCCACCATGGGGCACTATGTTCACAATGTTGACATCAGCAAACCGCTTGCTCACACATAGCCAAGATCTGCATTTGAGAGGCCAGTTGGACGTACTGCCAAATTCTCTAAAACAATGTTTAATCAGCTACCTAAATATGCCACATTTGTCAGGTGGATGGACTATCTTTTGACAAAGGAGAAATGAAATGCTCACTAACAGCGATGTAAACAAATTCATGCACTTTTATTTCAGCTCATGAAACATGGGACCAACACTTCGCGTTTATATTTTTGTTCAGTGTATATAGCACCTTACACTTTCACTTTTTGTTTTCTTTTGAGCATGGATTAAATTATTTTAAATAAATTATTCTATTTTTGCATCTCGGCCTCCTTTGGTTATTCCAAGCACCGGCCTTTCATTCTAGCCTGAGCGCGAACCCTCATGGCTTTCTACATCAAATTAAACTTCAAACTAACAACATATTTTACATTCAGTACACTGATTACCAACTGGGGTTATTTTGACACCAAGAATTAATCACAATTAATTAATTAAATGGCCACCGGACCCCCCCCCCCCCCTCCCATTTGCTTTGTACACTGCTGCTACCTACAGTACATGTACAAATTACCTCAAGTAACCTGTACCCCCACACACTGACTTGGTATCGGTACCCCCTGTATATAGCCTCGTTATTGTTATGTTATTTAGTTACTTTTTAATTTGTTTTATTTTTTACTTTAGTTTATTTGGTAAATATTTTCTTAACTCTTCATGAACTGCACTGTTGGTTAAGGGCTTGTAAGTACGTATTTCACGGTAAGGTCTATACTTGTCGTATTCGCCGCATGTGACAACTAAAATCTGATCTGATTTGAAGAAGAAACTATTTGAAAAAGCAACAATTATAGCAAAAAATCGACTTAATTCTTATCCAAACATCATTAAAAACAAAATTAAATACATATTAACCAAATTGTTATGTTAACAAAAATACAGTTAATTTGCATATTCTGTCAAATGAAAATATACATTTTCGTTTGAATCCACATTAATACTAAAAAGTAGATATCAAATGTTTGTCATACGTGCTGAATACAAAAGGTACGGTGAAATGCTTACTTAAAAGCCCTTAACCAAAAATTATACTTGAAGAAAAACAAGTAAAAAATAATAATAAATAACAAATAGAAAAATAGAAAATAGAAAAAAGGCTTTATACAGGGGGTACCGGTACAGAGTCAATGTGCGGTGGCACAGGTTAGTCAAAGTAATTGAGGTAATATGTGACCCGTTTCAGGATACTAGGCGAATGTCTCGGGCCACTACTTCACAGGAGAGTCATTTGAATGTTTTTTTATATATATATATATATATAAAAACTTGTATGTCATCTGTAAATAGCCATTTGATTAGCTGTTAAGGAGTATTATTGTAAGAGAGTGCGTAACTGGCGGCAGGGAAGTCAGGCGCAGGAGAGCAAAACTGGGTAATCAACGGAACAGTTTTATTCATACAACCACCGGAAACCAGAACAATGAACAAATTTGTACAAAGCGTGCACATGCACTTACAAATAAACAATTCATCACAAAGACATGGGGGGAACAGAGGGTTAAATACACAACATGTAATAAGGGATATTGAGACCAGGTGTGTGAAGAAAAGTCAAAACAAATGGAAAATGAAAAGTGGATTGATGATGGCTAGAAGACCGGCAACACCAAGCGTCACCCGAACAAGGAGAGGAACCGAGTTTGGCGGAAGTCGTGACAATTATGGCTTGGGGGAATAAGCTGTTAAGAAGCCTTTTGGACCTAGACTTGGTGCTCTGGTACTGCTTGCTGTTCGGTAGCAGAGAGAACAGTCTCTGACTAGGGTGTCTGGAGTCTTTGGCAATTTTTAGGGCCTTCCTCTGACACCACTTGGTATAGAGGTCCTGGATGGCAGGAAGCTTGGTCCCAGTGATGTGCTGAGTCATATGCACTACCCTTTGTAGTGCCTTGCGGTCAGAGTCCAAGCAGTTGCAATACCAGGCAGTGATGCAACCAGTCAGGGTGCTCTCGATGGTACAGCTGTATAATTTTTTGAGGATCTGAGGACCCATGCCAAATCTTTTCAGTCTCCTTAGGGTGAATAGGCGTTGTCGCGCCCTCTTCAAGACTGTCTTGGTGTGTTTAGACCATGACAGTTCGTTTGTGATGTGGACGCTAAGGAACTTGAAGCTGGCATGCTCGGTCTTCCTTTTCCTGTAGTCCACAATCATCTCCTTAGTCTTGATTGAGGGAGAGGTTGTTATCCTGGCACCGCACGGCCAGGTCTCTGACCTCCTCCCTACAAGCGGGCTCATCGTTGTTGATGATTTGGCCTACCAGTGTTGTTGGAAAACTTAATGATGGTGTTGTAGTGCTTGGCCATGCAGGCATGGATTACAGTAGGGGACTGAGCACACACCCAAGAGGGGCCCCCGTGTTGAGGATCAGCATGGTGTGGCAGATGATTTGTTACCTACGCTTACCACCTGGGGGCAGCCCATCAGTATGTCCAGAATCCAGTATATCCAGAATCTGTGTTTAGTCCCTGGGTCCTTAGCTTGGTGATGAGCAAAAAAAATGTTTACCTTTATTTAACTAGGCAAGTCAGTTAAGAGCAAATTCTTATTTACAATGACAGCCTACCAGGGAACAGTGGGTTAACTGCCTTGTTCAGGAGCAGAATGACAGATTTATACCTTGTCAGCTCGGGGATTCAATCCAGCAACCTTTCGATTACTGACCAAGTACTCTATTCACTAGGCTACCTGCCACCCCACTATTGTGTTGAATGCTGAGCTGTAGTCAATGAATAGCATTCTCACGTAGGTGTTCTTTTTGTCCAGGTGGGAAAGGGCAGTGTGGAGTGCAATAGAGATTGCATCATCTATGGATCTGCTGGGGCGGTATGCAAATTGGAGTGGGTCTAGGGTTGTGAGTGCTACGGGTCGGTAGTCATTTAGGCAGGTTACCTTGGTGTTCTTGGGCACAGGGACTATGGTGGTCTGCTTGAAACATATTGGTATTACAGACTTGGTCAGAGACAGGTTGAAAATGTCAGTGAAGATACTTACCAGTTGGTCAGCGCGTGCTCTTAGTACACACCCTGGTAATCCATCAGGCCCTACAGCCCTGTGAATGTTGACCTGTTTAAAGGTCTTACTCACATCGGCTATGGAGAGCGTGATCAAACAGTCGTCCGGAACAGCTGATGCTCCCATGCATGCTTCAGTGTTGCTTGCCTCGAAGCGAGTATAGAAGTAATTTAGCTCATCTGTTAACCTCATATCACTGGACAGCTCGCGGCTTTGCTTCCCTTTGCAGTCCGCAATAGTTTGTAAGCCCTGCCACATCTGTCGAATGTCGGAGCCAGTGTAGTGTGATTCAATTTGAATATAATTTGCTTTTTGGAATTTTTAAGTAAATATAATTATTTCCATATTTATGTTATTAAAAACTACTGCAATGTATAGGGGCAGTACACCAAAATTGGAAATAAACTTTAATTGTATTGACAAAGAGTGATTAATCTATTTTATCCTGAGACAATTACCAAAATATGGCTTCATTTTCTTTATTGACATACCCCACAGCCAGCATTAGCATCGCTGCTAGTGAAACAATGGGAGTGGTAGGGCCTGTGGCAGGATGCTTCAAAAAGCATACCCAAATCCTCAAAGTCACTTCAACCCAAATGATATAGCAACCAACATACCATAACAAGATGTGTATATATAATATTGGTGGGTATTATAGGAATTCTGGTATTAATATAACATTTTCAGTAGGATAACTCTTTTTCGGGGGAATTACACACCAATACAGCACTGTGTGTACATTCAGAGGGTATCTGGTTTCTGTATTACAGCTCTACTAAGTATTCATAGTACTGGCAGACTTTTATGAGCTGTTTAGACTGCAACTATGCATATATCTAAAGTAATTTCTATTTTGTACACGTCATACCCAGTTATAACCCTAGGTGAGTACACAAGGTGCTCCATCTCTGCAGTTATTTTTGTATTTATTAGGATGCCCATTATCTGCTGCCATGACAGCAGCTACTGTAATCTTCCTGTGGTCCAAACAGGATTAAAACAATTACTTTACAACAAAACGCAACAGCCCACATCCTTAATAGCACAATAAGTCATACGTGACATCATTACATTATTATGCTATTATTACACCTCTACAACATAAAATGTACGATAACACAATACAACAATATTACAATATGTGCGTGTGTGTGTGAGAGTGTTTGTGGGATCTGTGTATCAGGTCAAAATCCCTCCAACAGGTCCCCCTCCACCCTCTGACGATATGTGCAACTTAAAATTACGTCACCAGAGAAACCTGGATTGAATAAATACTTGTTTAATATTAATATTTGCCCATTGAATAACTACACTCTCATAAAAAAGGGTTACAAAAGGGTTCTTCACCTGTCTGTGGAAAAGGTTCTACATGGAACCTAAAAGGGTTCTTCAAAGGGACACCCAAAGAACTCTTTTAGGTTCTAGATAGAAAAAAGGTGCTAAGAGTGTACTTTTCAGAGAATACACACAAGTACAACTGTGTAGACCATATCTGAGTTCTGTATTGCAGTTCTATGAAGTATTTATACTATTGGCAGACTTGTATAGATAACCAAAATTACCTTATTTTTGTGTATGTACACAGTCTTACGATACGTGGTATAGAAAAGTACAATCTTAGGTGAGTACATGGGAAGTTATACCTCTGCAGGTGATCTGTCTATCTGGTCAAAATCACTGATACAGGTCCCCCTCCACCTCTGGTGGTGTGGATAACTTGTTATCCAGAGAAACCTAGATTCAAATTAAGGTCCTATCTTTTAAATTACTATAGGTGGAATTAGGTGTTTTTGGCTGGGGTCAAAATGACCCCAAAGGACTTGGATTTTTTAGTTCATGTGGATACTGAAACACAAAACAATGGTTTAGATTTGAGTAGTTACCTGTGTCATAGGCTATCTTAGTATGTGAGATTATTGCTCCCCTTTATAGACTACTCTGGTGGCAGCAGTGGCCTTATTGTCTCACAGGTTAACCTAAACCATGCCCTCAGTTTAACCCAGTTGCCTGCCTGCCTGTCAACGCCGACAGCAGAGGCGTTATGGATAGATACAGCCAAAGACCGTCTTCATCCCAACTTCCTTAAATCCTTATGGGCCCTGGTCAAAAGCAACGCACTACATAGTAAATAGGGTGCCATTTGGGACATATTCAAGATAAAGACACATCCTGAGTCAGAGTTGGAGGAGCAAATTGGTGCTCCCGCATTCCGGGCCAGTAAGTGTACCAGGTGGTTATAAATAGACCATTGAAAAACAGACATTAGATCAGACAGCCTCTCTGAGAGATTGGAGGTTGTCGGCAGGACTCAGGGCCACTGTACAGGTGTTAGTCAGTTGTGCTGCCGTGCACACAAGCATGTTCTCTTCTCTGTGTTGTTGGACTCTTAAAATACTGCAGAGACTGTAACATGGAGGTCAAAAGTACCCTCTTAGAAAAAGGTGCTACCTAGAACCTAAAAGGGTTCTTCAGCTGTCCCAATAGGAGAACCCTTATTTTTTTTGTGGAACCCTCTGTGGAAAGTGTTAGCCTATGGGGACAGCTGAAGAACCCTTTTGGAACCCTTTTTTCTAAGAGTGTAGCTAAAACAGAAAGATCTTGAATGTATTAATTTTCCCCCTCTCTATCTCTCTCAGAGTATCTTTAGGGTATTCTATTGTAGATTAGACTCAGTCTGGGCAGAGATAATCATGAATCACATTCATTTCTTCCAAATGTTAATGAGACCTGCATAGAATCAGCACTAGCATAATGACGTGGGTGCTCATGCATGAGTATCTTTTTGTACTGCAGTGTCTTTTTGTGTTTTGTCAACGTATTCTATCTACATACCAGATTTAGTTGTATGTTTGACTATGTCTCTAGCAATACAGTGGCATCAGCCTTACCCCTGGGCTAAGAAGCAGGGTTACTAAAGGGTTTGATATTCCACAAAACAGAATGTATTTTCACCTAGGCCTTAATGTTCTAACCCCTGAGTAATAGTATGGATAGCCCTAAAGTAGGTAGCTAGGAAACTCAATTGATGAGAAGGAGATCCCCAGAGACTATAGCTCACCAATGACCCCTGAGGATTTGTCCCAAATGGCACCCTATTCCTTATTTCGAGCACTACTTCTAACCAAAGCCCTATGGGCCCTGGTCAAAAGCAGTGCACTATACTGGGGTTAGGGTGGGACATAGATCTACAGTGATATATTTTCTAGCCTTAATATTTTCGAATGTATTATTTAAGCCTTGTTTACAATTTGTGCTAAAATGTGAGTTTCTTGATCCAATCATGATAATCCAATCACTATCTGATAAAAGTCTGTCGTTTCTAAACATTGTAATAAAATGCATCTCTCTGTCCACTGTGTCTGCATTGTGACCAGATTAGCTGGTGCCTCCCTGTATGCAAATTATTTGACAGATATTCTTTCCAAAAAAATCTGAATTTATTTTAAGATAATTACAGATGCCAAAAGTCAATGGTGCTACCTGTCAATGATTTTAGAGGCCATTATGATGACGATTTTAATGGTTTTAGCAACCAGATCTGTTTACACTAGATCATATACAGTATATGTTTTAAAGTAATGAACAAAGTTGTTTTTTTCTGACAGCCAATAGAAGCTCATCATAACACACCTCTTCTTACACAGAGGGTCGAAGATCATACCCAAAAGACATGTTAACCTCCCCTGTCAGTGGTAATGGTCAGAGGTTAGCATGTCTTGGGGGTATGATCTTTGACCCTCTGTAACTTTCTCATTATTCACGATTCATTCAGGATTATCCATTATCAGATTCAATTCTTATTTATAATAAAAGGCACTCTAAAATGACACTACATTATTTACCATTCATTTCTATTGGGCAAATAAAAATACATCTGAAAGGGAACCAAAACGAACTGCAAATGCATCCTACAAGTTTGTAGACTGATGTTGTCATTGCATGCTAGGAATATGTTTAGCATGCAATATAAACTCAGCAAAAAAAGAAAAGTCCCCTTTTCAGGACCCTGTCTTTCAAAGATAATTCGTAAAAATCCAAATAACTTCACAGATCTTCATTGTAAAGGGTTAAAAACACTTTTTCCATGCTTGTTCAATGAACCATAAACAATGAATGAACATGCACCTGTGGAACGTTCGTTAAGACACTAACAGCTTACAGATGGTAGGCAATTAAGGTCACAGTTATGAAAACTTAGGACACTAAAGAGGCCTTTCTACTGACTCTGAAAAACAGCAAAAGAAAGATGCCCAGGGTCCCTGCTCATCTGTGTGAACGTGCCTTAGGCATGCTGCAAGGAGGCATGAGGACTGCAGATGTGGCCAGGGCAATAAATTGCAATGTCCGTACAGTGAGATGCCTAAGACAGTGCTACAGGGAGACAGGACAGACAGCTGATTGTCCTCGCAGTGGCAGACCACGTGTAACAACACCTGCACAGGATCGGTACAGCCAAATATCACACCTGCGGGACAGGTACAGGATGGCAACATCAACTGCCTGAGTTACACCAGGAACGCACAATTACTCCATCAGTGCTCAGACTGTCCGCGATAGGCTGAGAGAGGCTGGACTGAGGGCTTGGCTTGTAGGCCTGTTGTAAGGCAGGTCCTCACCAGGGGTGATGGTCGGATTCACATTTATCGTCAAAGGAATGAGCGTTACACCGAGGCCTGTACTCTGGAGCGAGATCCATTTGGAGGTGGAGGGTCCGTCATGGTCTGGGGCGGTGTGTCACAGCATCATCAAAATGAGCTTGTTGTCATTGCAGGCAATGTCAACGCTATGCGTTACAGGGAAGACATCCTCCTCCCTCAAGTGGTACCCTTCTTGCGGGCTCATCCTGATATGACCCTCCAGCATGACAATGCCCTAGCCATACTGATCGTTCTGTGTGTGATTTCCTGCAAGACAGGAATGTCAGTGTTCTGCCATGTCCAGCGAAGAGGCCGGATCTCAATCCCTTTGAGCACGTCTGGGACCTCTTGGATCGGGGGGTGAGGGCTAGGGCCATTCCCCCCAGAAATGTCCGGGAACTTGCAGGTGCTTGGTGGAAGAGTGGGGTAACATCTCACAGCAATAACTGGCAAATCTGGTGCAGTCCATGAGGAGGAGATACACTGCAGTACTTAATGCAGCTGGTGGCCACACCATATACTGACTTTTCTTTTGATTTTGACACTTTCTGTTAGTCACATGTCTGTGGAACTTGGTCAGTTTATATCTCGGTTGTTGAATCTTGTTATGTTCATACAAATATTTACACACTGAAAATAAACGCAGTTGACAGTGAGAGAACATGGATTTTTTTGCTGAGTTTAGCTCAGTATTTAAATTATTTATTTCATAGTCATTATTTCTCATCTTTATCAAGGACGTCAATCATTTATGTATATCTATGTTTGTGTGTGTCTGTGTGTATGTGCCTGCTTGTCTGTCGGTCTGCTTGTGTGTGGTACCTCTATCTAGCTATATTGTGTCATCTATAAAGTGTAACCCCACATACATCATTGGAAATGAAAGGAAATAAATGTTATTCAAATCCATAGAGTACCTGTCATTCTCTCTCATTGTAGCCTAGTGTTTATCAATGCACAGTGACCCCTCCAATTGGCTACTGACTGACTGACCAACCCCTCTTAACCTGTTAGAAAGATTAATCATTTGTCAGCCACACTGAGGTACAGTATTCCCTCTCTCTTCTGTCTCTCTTTATTTTATTTTTTTCTATATTGCTTTCAAAAGAGTGGGGTTTCAAACTGTATGCATACAGTTAGAAACAATGGGAGTAGCGAGAGAGGGAGAGAGTGAGAAGGAGAAAGAGAAAGAAGACAAAGAATATTTAAAAAATGTAGACATAGAAAGTGAAAGTAACAAAAAAGGCTGAGCAGGGTGGGGGCAAAGGAATCTCCTTAAGGAACATTGAAGGCGCTCAAAGCATCACCACCCAGACAACAAAACTATTCCTGTTGATCCAGGTCGGTAGCGAACTAGTCCTGTAGAGCCCCGCTCCCCGTCTCCCACTCAGAGCTGTGGACTTAAAGGCAGCTGAGGGCAGAGAAAAAGCCTATCTCTCTTCGTCATTCGACCATTCCTCCTATGCACTTATTATTGTCCCATAGGACTTGACTTATAGCCCAGGGATACAACTCCAGTTATTGTTTGTATCAACACTTGCACCAAGGTATAGACGAGAACGAAACACTGCCCAAAAGAAAACATGTACTACTGTGTAAAAAAGTAATCTACATTTAAAATCTTCAATATCACAGGCAGAGGTATACAAAATACATCCACTGGCAAAAGAAAGCAACATAAAAATGTAAATACAGTGGAGCAAAAAAGTATTTAGTCAGCCACCAATTGTGCAAGTTCTCCCACTTAAAAAGATGAGAGAGGCCTGTAATTTTCATCATAGGTACACTTCAACTATGACAGACAAAATGAGAAAAAAAAATCCTGTAAGTCTTCACAAGGTTTTCACACACTGTTGCTGGTATTTTGGCCCATTCCTCCATGCAGATCTCCTCTAGAGCAGTGATGTTTTGGGGCTGTTGCTTGGCAACACGGACTTTCAGCTCCCTCCAAAGATTTTCTATGGGGTTGAGATCTGGAGACTGGCTAGGCCACTCCAGGACCTTGAAATGCTTCTTACGAAGCCACTCCTTCGTTGCCCGGGCGGTGTATTTGGGATCATTGTCATGCTGAAAGACCCAGCCACGTTTCATCTTCAATGCCCTTGCTGATGGAAGGAGGTTTTCACTCAAAATCTCACGATACATGGCCCCATTCATTTTTTCCTTTACACGGATCAGTCGTCCTGGTCCCTTTGCAGAAAAACAGCCCCAAAGCATGATGTTTCCACCCCCATGCTTCACAGTAGGTATGGTGTTCTTTGGATGCAACTCAGCATTCTTTGTCCTCCAAACACGATGAGTTTCATTTTTACCAAAAAGTTATATTTTGGTTTCATCTAACCATATGACATTCTTCCAATCTTCTTCTGGATCATCCAAATGCTCTCTAGGAAACTTCAGACGGGCCTGGACATGTACTGGCTTAAGCAGGGGGACACGTCTGGCACTGCAGGATTTGAGTCCCTGGCGGCGTAGTGTGTTACTGATGGTAGGCTTTGTTACTTTGGTCCCAGCTCTCTGCAGGTCATTCACGTGTGGTTCTGGGATTTTTGCTCACCGTTCTTGTGATCATTTTGACCCCACGGGGTGAGATCTTGCGTGGAGCCCAGATCAAGGGAGATTATCAGTGGTCTTGTATGTCTTCCATTTCCTAATAATTGCTCCCACAGTTGTTTTCTTCAAACCAAGCTGCTTACCTATTGCAGATTCAGTCTTCCCAGCCTGGTGCAGGTCTACAATTTTGTTTCTGGTGTCCTTTGACAGCTCTTTGGTCTTGGCCATAGTGGAGTTTGGAGTGTGACTGCTTGAGATTGTGGACAGGTGTCTTTTATATTGATAACAAGTTCAAACAGGTGCCGTTTATACAGGTAACGAGTGGAGGACAGAGGAGCCTCTTAATGAAGAAGTTACAGATCTGTGAGAGCCAGAAATCTTGCTTGTTTGTAGGTGACCAAATACTTATTTTCCACCATCATTTGCAAATAAATTCATTAAAAATCCTACAATGTGATTTTCTGGATTTTTTTTCTCATTTTGTCTGTCATAGTTGAAGTGTACAGGCCTCTCTCATCTTTTTAAGTGGGACAACTTGCACAATTGGTGGCTGACTAAATACTTTTTTGCCCCACTGTGTACACAATTCTGTCTTCATTGGAGTAGTAGTGTGCGCTCGTCAGGGTGTTAATTTGTCTGTCAGTGGGTGAGACAATACAATTTTGTAATAGTGTGTCAGAATGTCTAATAACGAAAGTACTGTATACTGTCTATCAGTCAGTCAGTGACTGCTCCTATCTTCACTTATAGAGCTAATGTGCATGTTAACAACATTTCCATTGAAGGTTGCTCATAAAAGCACTCACAAACTTCTACAGATGCACAATCGAGAGCATCCTGTTGGGCTGTATCACCGCCTGGTACGGCAACTGCTCCGCCCACAACCGTAAGGCTTAGAGGGTAGTGAGGTCTGCACAACGCATCACCGGGGGCAAACTACCTGCCCTCCAGGACACCTACACCACCCGATGTCACAGGAAGGCCATAAAGATCATCAAGGACAACAACCACCCGAGCCACTGCCTGTTCACCCCGCTATCATCCAGAAGGCGAGGTCAGTACAGGTGCATCAAAGCTGGGACCGAGAGACTGAAAAACAGCTTCTATCTCAAGGCCATCAGACTGTTAAACAGCCACCACTAACATTGAGTGGCTGCTGCCAACACACTGACTCAACTCCAGCCACTTTAATAATGGGAATTGATGGGAAATGATGAAAAATATATCACTAGCCACTTTAAACAATGCTACCTAATATAATGTTTACATACCCTACATTATTAATCTCATATGTATACGTATATACTGTACTCTATATCATCTACTGCATCTTTATGTAATACATGTATCACTAGCCACTTCAACTATGCCACTTTGTTTACATACTCATCTCATATGTATATACTGTACTCAATACCATCTACTGTATCTTGCCTATGCCGCTCTGTACCATCACTCATTCATATATCTCTATGTACATATTCTTTATCCCCTTACACTTGTAGTAAGGTAGTAGTTTTGGAATTGTTAGCTAGATTACTTGTTGGTTATTACTGCATTGTCGGAACTAGAAGCACAAGCATTTCGCTACGCTCGCATTAACATCTGCTAACCATATGTATGTGACAAATAAAATTTGCTTTGATTTGATTTGATAACCCCATTCACCATTAAAGGAAACATTTAAACAACACTGTAATTTCAATCAGTGCATGATACTAACTGACATGGTAATCTATGTCACCATCACACTTACTCCTAAAACACAATAGGACCAGTCTGCCACACCCAGTGACCCACAACACATGTATCATGCATGACTTGACCTGTCTGGGGAGTTTGGAGCAGTCTGAAAGAGTTTTGGTCTACGTTGACATCTATTTGAAGTCACTGTACTGACAGAAAGTCTCATTTCCTGTTGTAATATGCATTCATTTATCAGTCGAATTAAATTGTCGATGCCACCAAAACACCCGTAAAACACATTTTGAGAAATGGCATTGGAGAAAGTGTAGCCTGGTCATTGATGACTCAGTTGACAATTCAAGGAACACAAGAGCTCAAGAACATTGTAACGACGGTGAAGAATAACAATCTACTGTAGATTAAGGCATTTAAGGCATCAACACCAACCCATCTAAATGTGAATTAAGAAGGAACCAACAATAAACCACATGATAATGTCTACTTTCTGCCACGCCTCCTTTTGTTGTGAGGCTGAACAAGGAAGAACCTCAACCCCTGTGCATATACTTTCCAAAAGTACCTCCCGCCACACCCACCCGAACACACATGACAGGACTGCCAGCATTATTGTCAAAAACATTTGACCGCAGCATAGTACTCAGGTGACAGCTTGGTAGAGGAAACAGAGTTACTCAGACCCAGTCCCAGACCGTAATGGTTAGTATTGGGACGAGCTGAATGAACGTGGTCTGAGCTACAGGACCAGAGGAGAAAATAAGGCTCTTGAGGAGTAACAAGGCTGTGGAGACCATCACACAATTGAGTGACACAGGTGAGGACTAAGTTTAATAGATCTTGGCAATCGCCAACCATCAGACTTGCTGGATGTTTTCACAGTTTAATACTACAATGTATTCATTGAAATAGTTTATAATCCTCTCTTACTGAAAGGTACATTGTGTTATTTCTCTCCCCCCACAGCCCTGCTATGGGTGCTAAACAAGAGAAAATGTATTGCACCAGGTACTTGGATGGTCAGGGACCCCCAGCACTGATAGACCAAGGTACACTACCTGGATATTCTTCTCTCTCTCTCGCTCATCCCTTTCTTTGTCACTCTAATGCTTAAGATTGAACTCTGACCCTACCTGGTTGTGTGTGTCTGCCCCCAGCTAATGGGGATGTGAAGGGGAGCTATGCTGAGGTGTCAGAGGGCAGCCAGCCAGAGGGACAGATGACATGGGTCATTCTACACAGAGACCTCCCTGGTTACCCAGGGGACAACACCATACAGATCAATTATGTTTTTGCAGATGGAATGCAAACAGTAAGTTAGTGTTAAAACAAAAGGCTTCAGTACTTAGCCTGTATTTATTATACAGAATAGCATACATCATATAGCCTGGTCCCAGATCTGTTTGTACTCTTGCCAACTCCATTGCTGTCTTTGTCAAGCCAAACATGCCAATGAGTGACAGGAGGAGCTGGCATGATAGCTCAAATTTCAAATTCAAGTTTGAAGTGTATTTGCCATGTGTTGGATATTTTACTCCCTTACTCACTCATACTGTTCTATTCTAAGTGTGTTCCACTTCTGAGTGTTCTGAGGAAAGAGAAACGCATTCTACAGGTGCTTATAGAGAGTTTGGTGACATTCCATCCTGTTGATGTGATGATGTGGTAAATCAGGTTAGGCTAGTCGCTAGTCATTGAGATGTTGCATACCACCGAGGAGGAAGCACAGAATGGGTGATGTAATGCATTCACTACAAGTCAGCAACTAGCATGAAGGAAATCAAATATCTTTGAATGTATTCAGAACAGGTGCACCCCACTGGGCAAAAACTGGCTGAATCAGCATTCTTTCCATGTCATTTCAACAAAAAAAAGTAAATGTGATGATGTTGAATCAACCCAACTTCTAACCTAAGTCCAATGTCATGGTGACATTTTTGATTGATTTCACGTTGAATTTACGTTAGTTTATAATGAAAAGGAACAAACACGACCGGTTACCGGGCTTTAACTTTACCACTAATAAAAAGGAAAACATCAAACAGACAGGAGTGTACATAGTATTTTAGACTGGAGGTACAGTCATTCATGCCAGCTATTTGCTAGCCTTTTGGGGGCCCTAAGTAACATTTTGTTGGGTCCACCCACCTTTTGGCGATGCGTTTTAGTGGCCCACCAATTGATGACGGAGAGACTAAATTGAAGTTTTAGAGTTATTTTCTACACATTTTGCCTTGGGGCGTAGAGAAAATGTTGCAGTTTTTATGCAAGTATGCTGCAATTCTATACATTTTTCCATGACTTACGCCAGCCTTTTTTTTGCAGGGGGGGGGGGGGGGGGGGTTGCATCAGCAGTCACTCAATTAGCCCATGTCAGCTAAAATGATTTAGATTGTTAAGTCTACACTCTTAAAAAAAGGGTTCCTAAAGGGTTCTTCGGCTGACCCCATAGGAAAACCCTTTTTGATTCCAGTTAGAACCATTTTGGGTTCCATGTAAAACCGTCTGTGGAAAGGGTTCTACATTGAACCCAAACGGTTCTACCTGGAACCAAAAGCATTCTACATGGACCCAAAAAGGGTTCTTCAAACTGTTCTCCTACAGGGACAGCCGAAGAACACTTTTAGGTTCTAGACGACCCCTTTTTTTTAAAAGAGTACAGCGGACAGCTTTCTAAACTTGTAGTAATCATGGTCGAATTAGCGAACGGGGTGGGGCCCATTGATCATCAGTTATCATACTATAAACTGCAAACACTTGCCTCCAACCTATGGCAAAATGTGTAGATTTGCAGGAAATCAGCCGTAAAATTTGAAGTTTTAGAGGTATTTCACAGATCCATGATTATTTTGGATTTATTCAGATATTCTGATTTTACAGGACAAGCATCCCAATCCAGGGCAGACGTTTTTGGGAATGAGGACATTGGCGTATTTGCCCGACAACCGCGATGGAAGGAGGATCCTGGGCCTATTGGATAAGGCCTTCTACCAGAGGCTGGTCTTTACTGTAGCAACCAATGAGAATGGAGAGGATATGGTCACATGGGCAGATATACCCCATAAAACAACCCCTGATGCAGGAAAAGACAGGTTAGTGCTGGATGTGTGTGCTACAGAGCAATAGAAAAAGGCAAAGTTCCCATGTTAGTGGACTCTGCATTCACGGTAAACCCTCCATACATTTCGGCTCAATCGGAAATTACCTTCACATTTAAATAATGCTATAACACTGAACTTTGGTGATACAGAAATAATCAAGCCTTAAATGATTTATCTTTAAATACTCACTTTAAATCTATTATGTTTGTAAATCTATGTAATCTGTCTGTCCCAGTGTTTCATCTATATTCACTCTGCATCTGTACACACAATTTACTTTAGTCATAGACATTCATTTGTTTTTCTGATAATTCAGTCACAGCTATCCAGACCCGGACTACTTGAAAACAGCGAGGAAAATACTGAAAGACAAAGGCATCGAATGAGAGGCGACTAAGATCCAATCAACATCAGTTATCAACACTGTCAACGTCAACAGTAATGTCTGAAAGGTGCTGATTGCTCTGTCGTAGCCTACAGGTCCCGGTGTACAATTATTTGAGACCTCTACAGCAGGATTACGTACAAGTTTATTAGCTGCTGTAATGTATCGTGTTGGTTTTGTTTCTTGAAAGCTTTGATAATATATTAATATTTTAGACTACAGGGTCCTTATGTACAGAATGTACAATAAATAGCTGTTTGCTGCACACTCCCTCTTGTGGTTGTTTATGTCTCTACACTCACTGTGTTTCCCTCCAAAACCAGCACCTTGTTCCCTATGTAGTGCACTACTTTTGACCAGGGCCATGTCCCAAATGGCACTCTATTCCCTATATACTGACTACTTATATTGAATAGGAGGTGTGTTCTTCAGGAAATAGTAGTCTGACATATGTCAGTGGTTCCATAAAGATAACAGCATTCATTTGAAAACTAAGGTTTGTCACATATCCACACACCAGTCTCTCCAAACCACACAAATGACTTTTAAGCACAGGATGCTTCCCAACCTTTGTCTACCTCCCTGCAACAACACCCTAAGCCCTAGCCCATTTTCCTGAGAAAAAAGTTTACCCTCTCATAGTTATTATTTTTCTGATCTCCTTCCTTCCTTCCTGCTGGCCTAGCGTGTTATTGGTCCAGATTGCCGAGTGTGAACTTTCCCAGGGTGACGGCAAGGCCCTCTGTTCTTTTCAAACTGAATTACAGCCTGGGCTTCATACAGACAATAAAGTCTAATCTCATTGGCTGGTCCCATTAGGGAGGTGTCTGTCATCCAGGGGCGCCTCTTAAACCACTTTCTCCTGGACGTTTCACAGTAGAGTCATCCGTCCCAACTGTCAGGGTCTGGAGCTGGAGCGGCAGCCACAGCCACCGCAACGACAGCTATCAAATCTGTCTCACTGAGGCACTCAAGTCCCCCCTCCCATGCACCTCGCAGGCTCGTATCCTCCAGCACATTCTGGCCCCCATCGTCGCCACTTCCCCTGTCATCAGAAGCCTCCTATCTCTGTCTTTCTTAGAAAGACCCATGAGGAAAAGAGATGACTTGATGCTCAGTGTGTGCATGTGTTTGTGTGTGTGTGTGTGAGAGAGAGAGAGAGAGAGAGAGAGAGAGAGAGGGAAAGAAAGATTGTGTATGTGAGTGATCGTGTCTCTGTCTCTGTTAGCAGTGTTTTGTATTAGCCTTTGTGACGCAGGCAGCCCTGTTAGATATGGCCAGAAATCATTGACAAATCATGACTACCCCTTAGACCAAAGACAAAAAACACTTTTTTTTAATCAGCCATAGAAAGCTTGAATTCTCAGCAGAAATATTTTCTCTCTCCATTAATTCCTCCTCTTCCTCTTCCTCTCCTCTCGCTGCATGAGTCCCAAATGGCACCCTATTCCCTCTCTTCCCTACCTAGTGCACTACTTTTTACCACAGCCCTATGGGCCCGATTCAGACCAGAGTTAAGCTGTCATAAATGGAACATAATTCCCTTTTGATGCACTTTTCGTCTATGCGTATTCTGACCAACTTATTCGTTTGGGGGGAGATCAAGTAAATTAAGGTGACTTTCACTTAATTCCCTCCACCTTTACGCGCAAGGAAAATGTGAATAAGGTCTAGCGAACCTTTCAGTGCCAAGTGGGAAAGGCATGTATTTATTTTTGGAGGATAGAAATAACACCGTTCTCCATACACTGCAATTTACAACCTGATAAACACCATTGACAAGAGCAAGGTACATTAATAATCCATTTGGACAAAGGAATTGTAAATATAAATGAATCTTGTTTTAGATATATTTGACCTTATAATCGCTGGAGACAAATGTGTAACCAGTCATATTGGCAGCAAACTGAAGCACATCAGCATATACAGTTTCCCACTGTAAAGTTGATGAAAAACTGTGCCATTATGCAACATCACATTTGCACTGCCTTTTAACATGCAGGGGTGGGCACTCTCGAATGTCTTAATTACAGGATACCTTGACTTTCTCGGTCTCCTATTTCTATCATGTTAAATATTTGCCACCATCAGTATCAACCGTCAGTAGGCCTAATAACCACACATATTCAACTGACATTTTACTGTTAGTTCCCTTCAGTTGGTTTAGCCTACATTATCATTCCATTTCCATTCTTTCATTTATCTTCATTTGTTTCCTCCTGGCTGTTGCTGAGGATCATAAGTAACAGTGGATCATTTTTTTTTTAAAGACGTAGGCTAATTAAATCGTTATGTAGCGGAGCGCAGACCAAGCCTTATTAATTAGTATTATTATTATTCAATTGTTTTGGATAAACACTCCAAACAGCCTACCAGACCGCTCAGAGGCATCCGCATGGTCCTAAAGCACACCATTGCCTCACATTCCAATTATATAACTGGGGGGGACAAAAATGCTATTTCAAAATGTGTGTGTGTGTGTGTGTGTTTTTCAGAATGTCAAACCACCGTTTTCTTTATTTTGTGCGAAATGGCTCTCCAACCCATTTTTTTATGATTCATAAGTACTTTCCTAAACCTAAATAATCATGAGCTGAAGTAAAATATCCCAGAAATGTTCCATACGCACAAAAAGCTTATTTCTCTCAAATGTTTGCTTACATCCCTGTTAGAGAGCATTTCTCCTTTGCCAAGATAATCCATCCACCTGACAGGTGTGGCATATCAAGAAGCTGGTTAAACAGCATGATCATTACACAGGTGCACCTTGTGCTGGGGAAAATAAAAGGCCATTCTGAAATGTGCAGCTTTGTCACACAACACAATGCCACAGATGTCTCAAGTTTTGATGGATCGTGCAATTGGCATGCTGACTGCAGGAATATCCACCAGAGCTGTTGCCAGAGAATGTAATGTTCATTTCTCCAACGTCGTTTTAGAGAATTTGGCAGTAAATCCAACCTGCCTCACAACCGCAGACCCCATGTAACCACGCCAGCCCAGGACCTACATATCCAGCTTCTTCACCCGAGGGATGATCTGAGACAAGCCACCCGGACAGGGGCGGCAGGGTAGCCTAGTGGTTGTGTGAGCGTTGGACTAGTAACCGGAAGGTTACAAGTTCAAATCCCTGAGCTGACAAGGTACAAATCTGTCATTCTTCCCCTGAATGGGCAGTTAACCAACTGTTCCTAGGCTGTCATTGAAAATAAGAATTTGTTCTTAACTGACTTGCCTAGTTAAATAAAGGTAAAATAAAAGATGATGAAACTGTGGGTTTGCCAAACCGAAGAATCTCGGCACAAACTGAAGTCAGAGAAGCTCTGACTTCAAAATGGACTGAGTTGCTCTTTCTCAAGAAACCAACATTTGACTTATCTGAAGGTCAAAAACTACAGACCTGTATCCCTTCTTTATTTTCTTTACAAAACACTTGAGCGTGCTGTCTCTGATCAACTTTCTCATTATCTCTCTCAGAACGATCTTCTGGATCCTAACAAGTCAGGCTTCAAGACGGGTCACTCAACCGAGACTGCTCTGGTAGACCGCTCCTTCTGAGTGGAGTGGAGTTGTGTCTCCACCAGTGGAGTTGTGTTCCCGGCTTGTGCCATCAAATCCCTGCAACTTATCCAGAATGCTGCAGCCCGCCTGGTTTTCAACCTTCCCAAGTTATCTGATGTCCACTACAAGACCATGGTGCAAGAGGAACTGCCCCTCCCTACCTTCAGGCTATGCTCAAACTCTACACCCCAACCCGAGCACTCCGTTCTGCCACCTCAGGTCTCTTGGCCCTCCCAAGCCTACAGGAGAGCAGCTCCCGCTCAGCCCAGTCCAAGCTCTTCTCTGTCCTGGCACCTCAATGGTGGAACCAGCTTCCCCTAAAAGCTAGGACAGCAGAGTCCCTGCTCATCTTACAAAGACATCTGAATCCCTACCTTTTCAAACAGTATCTTAAATAATCTTCCTCCTCAACTCGACCCCCCTCCCCTCAACAAAAAAAAAAGATAATAATAATAATATGATGTCATGTGGGCGTGCAGTTTGCTGATGTCGACGTTGTGAACAGAGTGCCCCATGGTGGCAGTGGGGTTATGGTATGGGCAGGCATAAGCTACGGACAACGAACACAATTGTATGTTATCGATGTCAATTTGAATGCATAGAGATACCATGATGAGATCCTGAGGCCCATGGTCGTGCCATTCATCCGCCGCCATCACCTCATGGTGCAGCAGGATAATGCACGGCACAATGTCGCAACGATTTGTACACAATTCCTGGAAGCTGAAGATGTCCCAGTTCATCCATGGCCTGGAAACTCACCAGACATGTCACCCATTGAGCATGTTTGGGATTCTCTGGATTGACTTGTACGACAACGTGTTCCAGTTCCCGCCAACATCCAGCAACTTTGCACAGCCATTGAAGAGGAGTGGGACAACATTCCACATGCCACAGTCAACAGCCTTATCAACTCTATGCAAAGAAGATGTGTCGTGCCGCATGAGGCAAATGGTGGTCACTAGGGCTGTTGCGGTGACCGTATTACCGCCACACTGGCGATCACGAGTCATGAAGGCAGTCAAACTCCACGTGACCGGGCAGTCAAACTCCACGTGACCGTTTAGTAATTAGGCTTCTCAAAGCTCTGATGCTGTTATTGGTCATTAGTAGCCTACCAAACTTGCTAACTGCCTGGTACTCAGCACTTTATTGTCCCTCTAATCACTCTGACACCAATGCAAATGTGATCGAAAATCTAATCAAACACTTCATGAGAGCCCATGAGCTCATGTTGTGCAACGTTTCTATAGGGCTATGCAATTGAGCTAGACAACAGAGTGATGACCTCCATTAAAAAGGGGAGGATCCCATCAGCTTTCTGACTAGGCCTAATATATTTATTTTTCAACTTTCCTAATATTAAGCACATTGCTTATCTTAACAACAGGAGTATAGGCTACCTGGCTGGCATGAAAATGAACCATGGGAAAAACTCCTCCATTCGCTATTTAAGTGCGTAGATGCCATATTTTTCCCCCACTGCATGATAATGGTGCATTCTAAATGAAAACAAATTTCACAAATATATTATTTAGTATATGTGAAGAGAAACTCAAGAATAGTTTGAATGGGTGACAATATCTTTTGCGAAGTGCATAGGAAAGGCATGTGTAGGAAAGTTGGAATCGACTCCTATGGGAATAGGTGCCATTTGGGATGCAACCAATGTCTCTCTGTACTAAGCGGTGTACAGTTCCCTTGTTAGTGGTGATGAATGGGCTGTGGAGCTGGTTTCATTAAGGTCTTTAATTTGAACCACAATTAGATGCAATCCCTTTTAGAAGACAAAGCAGATTCCCAGACAGTTCATTAAAAGACATGGGCCACAAACGCTGAAGATGGATGCCTCTGGTCTCACTGGCCTGGGTCTCTCAGTCTGGGCCTTGTTCACAGTTTACTGAACCCCCATGAGGCAACTTTCCCCTCTTTACTCTGTAGTTCAAACACTGGCAGAGAAACGGTGGTGATTTTAGTAGAAAAAGCAGGTAAAAGGAAACAGTTCATTTCTATGTAAAAGTGTTGATGTTGAAAACACTTTTCTCCACACTTTTCTCATACAATAGTTGTCACGCTCGTCTGAAGAAGAGGAATAAAGCGCAGCACGTGTTCATGATACGTATTCAAACTGAACCAAAATAACAAAGTGGAACAAAACAAAACGGTTCTGTCTGGTGCAAACAAAACTACCCACAAAACACAGGTGGGAAAAAAGCTGCCTAAGTATGATTCTCAATCAGAGACCTCTGATTGATCAGCTGCCTCTGATTGAGGACCACACCCGGCCAAAGAAAGAAATAGAAAACACAGAAATAAAGAAACTAGACTGCCCACCCTAGTCACAACAGTGATAATTATGTCACATTGTTAAGAGAAGATAAAGTGAATGTAAAACGCTGTTTGGTTAGTGTGATTAGCTAGCACCATGCGAACAGATCTAATATTTTAGTTATCCTATCAAACAATAGGGATGATAAAGTTTGATGACGGTCAGGTTGTTCATAGAACTGACTCAGCGGGGGCAAACCCATTATTATAAACAAATACCTCCGGACAAACATGCAATCAGTAGCTGTGTGCATTATTGATCAGGGATAGAGACGATGGAGTAATGAAGTTATGCCCTGTGTCCAGGGTTTTGGAGTGAGAAAAGAAGAAGAAGAAGAGGAACTTTTAGGTCAACCAAGAGCTTGAACCACACGCAAAGTGCCTGTGGGTTTCTTGGAAAAACAGTGTAAAAAAAAGAGGACTGAAAACACAACATAGATTTGAATCGTCAGGGCTGTCATATGAGCTATTGTGTCTCGTCGGGGGAACAGCCAGTCTCGCGTCCCTCCCTGTCCGCCTGACAGAAGTTTGCGCTGCATCCCATTTGTGTCACTGTGTCTCCTGTTTTACAGGCCCTATAAACCCTCCATGACAAGGGGGAAAAGAGATGGTAAGCCATCAATTAGACCTGAATGGTGTCCGTAAAAAAAAAACAGGCTGATGCCACAAAGGTGAGCTGAGTCAATCTCAGAAGGAAAATGGTTTACGGTGTGATAAATCTTACAGAGAGAGGTGGATAGCGTGGAGACATCTCCGGTCCTGTGGAGGTTACGGGATGTCCTCTCCTCTTTCCCTGAGGTTATCAAAACAGAAAGGTAAAAAAAAAAAAGAAGAGTTATTTAGCTAGCTGATCCAGATAGAACAGGGACACACAGGATCCGTGTGTACAACGAGGTCAGCTTACTTGCAAACAAACTGGCCAAGATGTTGATAGGCTTCTTCCATAGAGGTGGAAATGAACTTTGACAATCCCTGAAAAGGCCTGCACATGGAAAAATATTTGTTTACATAGGACAAGGTTAATGAACAGCGTACAGAGGAGTGAATGTGTGTGTGAGACGTTAAGGGATGGGGGAGACCAGCCACCTGTGAACATGTCTGTGACTTACAACATTCTGCTAAAGACAAGATTCCAATGCATAATCGGGGGCCACACTGCCTGCCCTCCTGGACACCTACAGCACCCGATGTCACAGGAAGGCCAAAAAGATCATCAAGGACATCAACCAGGCGAACCACGGCCTGTTCACCCCGTTATCATCTAGAAGGCATGGTCAGTACAGGCGCATCAATGCTGGGACCGAGAGACTGAAAAACAGCTTCTATCTCAAGGACATCAGACTGTTAAATAGCCATCACTAGCCAGCCTCCACCCGGTACCCTGCCCTGAACTTTGTCACTGTCACAACCGGCTACCACCCGGTTACTTAACCCTGCACCTTAGAGGCTGCTGCCCTATTTACATAGACATGAAATCACTGGTCACTTTAATAATGTTTACATTCTGTTCTACTCATTTTATATGTATATACTGTATTCTAGTTAATGCCATCCTATTGCTGTACATATACTATTCTATACTACGTATTGTACAGATATACTAAATATTCTATCCACATACTGTCCATAATGTCTATACATCCAGTCCGACATTGCTTGTCCTAATATTTATATATTTCTTAATTACATTATTTTACTTTTAGATTTGTGTGTATTGTTGTGAATTGCTAGATATTACTGCACTGCTGGAGCTAGGAACACAAGCATTTTGCTACACCCGCAATAACATCTGCAGAATATTTGTATGTGACCAATACAATTTATCTGATTTGATTTCTAAGGTACCAGACTCCATGCTTTCAAAAAGCCACCACACAAACCTCTGTCTCACACACACATTGAAAAGGCAACACTCACATACCCACTCAATCCCCACAATGCCATTCATATCATATCTAGACCCTGACTCTTTCCACCCTTCCCCTTTCCCTTCCCCTGTATCTCTTTGAGGCTGTGCTCTTTTCATTTCTGACAGAGACCTGTCACACACTCTGTGCCCCCAGTGTCCCCACTTTGTCCTCTTACAGCGCTAGCCAAAGACTCAGAGATGGTCCGACCTGATAGCCCTCAGGCCGATTGTATACTAAGGTTAGCTGTTTGCTACTCTCATACAGAGACACTACAGTGTGTTGATATCTTTCTATAGCCCCGAAGAGCAATGCTTCTATGGAGTCAGAGATCTGATACAGTACAGACCTTCATTGGCCCCTCGCCTGCACTCCTCCTTTTAGCTAACATTCAGTCTTTTGAGAGGCCAGAGATGGAGGGCTGTGATACCGTCGACGTAGAGTTGTCGTCTTTCTCCCACTTGTGTCACTCACTCAAAACCCAGTGACGCACTTCACGTTGCCTTCATGCTCTCTGGACACTTAAAAATGCAAGTCCATTAAATAGATACACGATATGACCAAAAGTATGTGGACACCTGCTCGTCGAAAATCTCATTCCAAAATTTTGGGCAACAATATGGAATTTGTCTGCAATAATAGCCTCCACTATTCTGGGAAGGCTTTCCACTAGATGTTGGAACATTGCTGCGGGGACTTGCTTCCATTCAGCCACAAGAGCATTAATGAGTTTGGGCATTGATGTTGGGCGATTTAGGCCTGGCCACGGGTGTGGCTGAAATAGCCGAATCCACTCATTTGAAGGGGTTGTCCACATACTTTTGTATATATAGTGCAGGCAGTAAAGACAAAGAGAGGAAACCACAAGACACATTTGTCAGACCAACCACATCTACCGTATGTCTTACAGGCCATGCTAGTGAGAGCCCCTTTCTCTGGCTCGATACCTCCTTACCCCAATAAAGCTCCTGTGTAGTGCTCTGTTTTCAGATGAGACCAGTGGGACCACTCTGCTGGTGGTGTTCTCTACTGCCATTTAGACAGAATAATACAAAGAAAGGGGACCATGTTACATAGAGAGGAGTGCGTTTGTGGATACAGTAGCTAGCTGCCCATAGAGAAAAGGTGTCATTGCACGTACAGTGCAATGCAGTACAGTACAGTACATGGGTCAGAAGGTGAACATTGACAGGTTCTTTAGGATCTGGGTTGAGCAGGCAGAGTGCAGTAGAGACAAAACACAAAAAAGAAAAAGCATATAAAATGGACCCCTACTTTACAACTGCCCACTCTGAGGCCCAGATCTTTCCGACTACACCAAATATCACACAGTGGAAAAGTGACAGGTACCTTAGGATCTGGGTTGAGCTGGCAGTGTGATCCCAGCTTCAGACCAGCCTTAGCCCCAGCTCAGCCAAACCCAGCCCCAACCCAGCCCATACAGCTCCTCTCCCAGCCTTGATCCTGACCTTGCAGGTCCCTGGGTGCTCCAGCATGGGTCCTGGATGGATGGGGTGACCCTGCTTGCATAGTCCCCAATCCCCTCAATGCACAGCACAGCCCCCCTCAAAACTCGATTCAGTGATTAATGAGCTTTAAGGTGACAAATCGCCCCTGTGGCTCAGTTGTGGGATCGAGCACTAGGGCGCTTCATACGTGGGCCATCGCCACCCATGCAATCGATGCTGCAATGTTTTTTTATCCTCATTTTCTCTCTTTGTTTCTCTCTCTTCGTTCCACTTTCTCTATTACCCCCCTCTCTCTGTCTGTCTCCCTCTGTCTCTCTCTGTCATTCTCTCTTTCTCTCCCCCTCTCTCTCAAAGGGACATCACAACAAAGCAGAGAATAAAATCTCCCTTTTCAACACTTTTGACACACTCATTTCATCTGACAGAATGCAATGTACTCGTGTGCAGCCTTTCTGCTTTCCCATTAAGTGTTTTAGTGGAGGTTTTGTGTTATTTCAATGTAATCAACCCATTTTCAGCCCAAATGGAAAACTCACTTGACTAATATTATGTTGGCCATTGAGGATGTAACGCATAACCCCTATGCGTTATCAAAGCAATAACCTTGATATTTACACTTCCCAACCCTTGCCATAATATTCTAATATCCTGGTTCTATTTGCTCTCTTAACGATGGACGTATTTTAATAAACAGAGTGGGTGGAGAGGTGTGAGCTGGCAATGGGGACATTAAAAGCTATTCACACAGTGGCAACGAGGACGTAATCAGAGTGTACACAGACACATATACACACACAAACACACGCACGCACGCACACACACACGGGCAGAGGCGATTCGCCTGGTAAAGGTTAGATCTGAGAGAAAATTGGCTTTTCTATATTGAATAATTAATGTGATCATCTTCTCTCTGATGGCCCTGCTCTCATTCGCTGGGACACTGCTTCATGTTAAACAAACAGGACATCTGATTGGTCAGGGGGAGAACTTAGGGGTTCTACGATATGCTGTCAACATTATACAAGCTCAGGGGACTCCAGTGACACGTAAAATGTTTGCCACTTGGCTAGCTGAGCTAAAGACATAGTTCTTCACCTGAAATGAAATAGGCCACATTCCTTTTGACAATTCTTATAAATAACCAACCAGACAACATCATTATTTGTGAGACTTTTAAATCAGCGCCAAGGTTTCAGCTTTGTACTGTAACAAAACACCCTCTTCCTCTCTTGAGATAGACCCACATGCTTCCAGGATAAATGTCATGTCTCTCTCTATGTGCAGCCGGGCTGGGCAGCAGGCAGCCTCAGAGACAAAGTTATTACAGAGGCAGAGCTGCCAAAATGGATGACACTGTGGTGGGTAGACCACTTCTCCCTTTTATTTCTTAATAAAAGGATTTCTCTCACCGACGGCTGATAGATTTCTGCCTGTTTCTGCCTGGAGAGAAGCAGAGGAGAGGGGAAACCCGAGGAGGATATGTTTCCTGACAGTGGGTCTGTCTTCTTAATGACACAGACTTCAACATAACCTTCAATAGCCGCGCGCCGCACATGGTGCCCGGGCAGAGCCGCCCTCTTCACTGACAGTTTACCCAGGTCCCCCGGCTCCAATAAATGTCATGCACTCATCACTCTCTGACCACCGGCCAATTTGAAACCCCCGACTTAAAGGACGAGTCATAAATCGGAAACATACAGACCCCATTTTTCGCTCTCTCTCAGGTCTATCTATGTGTGTGTGTGTTTGGCCTGAGGAATCTCCACCTCTCCACCATAATATTCCATATGTTCATTTTAGCTCCCTCCCTCCCTCCACCTCCTCCTCCTCTTCCACCTCTCTCTCTCTTCGTCTTCTCCTTCTTTATGGCCAACATTTAAAGCCCTGATGGTCTCGCTAAGCTAGCATTTGTCTGGAGGGCTTATGGAGGGGGTGGGCAGAGGTAATATTTACCATGTGTGAGGGACTTCATAACTCACCACTGGCATAGGCAGTTTTCATAGAGTTGATGGGGTGATATTAGAGGCATGGTATAGGCAGAGTGAGACACTCTTTAGATAAGGTTGAGGGGAGGTTAGGGGCATGGAGGTATGAAGAGGTTACCGCAAATGACTATTTCCCACTGCAGGAATGACCTGCGAGATAAACAAAGATGATAGATTATTTGAGGCTGCCAAATATAATAAAAAACAAGAGCAGTAAAACCTGAAATCGGTTTTCTTGATGAACGCTCCACACACTGGTGACCTTACTTATAGAGATCAAAACTACATTTCAAGGAGTGACACTTGCTACCCATAACCCTCCGTTTAACTTTCCATGGCTACGTCCAAAATGGCACCCTATTCTCTGCACAGTGTACTACTTTTGACCAGAGCCCTATGGGCCCATGGTGCTCTGGTCAAAAATAGTGCACTATATTCACTCTTAGAAAAAAATGTGCTATCTAGAACCTAAAAAGGGTTCTTAAGCTGTCTCCATAGGATAACCCTTTGAAGAACCCCTTGGGTTCCAGGTAGAACCCTTTTTACTTCCATGTAGAAACCTGTACATGGAACCCAAAAGAGTTCTACCTGGAAGCAAAAAGGGTTCTACCTGGAACCAAAAAGGGTTCTCCTATGGGGACAGCCGAAGAACACTTTTGGTACCCTTTTTTCTAAGAGTGTAATGAATAGGGTGTCATTTCTTCCCCAGTACTCTCTCCCCATGCTCATTTTCCCTGGTCGTCAGGACCTTGGCTGTCAGAGGGTTGTTGGACGAGTGCAGCCTCTCACAGTGACAGGTATTCATGTGTGATTAATGGGCCAGGACCAGCTCTGTGTGGGTGAGGCAGAAGTCCTATCAAACCAGAGAAAATCACAGCAATTAGTGACTGACTGATGAGGTCACTCGCCATGCTGTTTCCTGCTGGGGGTTTAGAATATCCTGTTCACCCTGACACTACTCAGAAGGACTATAATACACCACAGAGACACGTAGATAAAGGCTTTGTCCATCCTGTTTGTGTTGCATTTGTTTCCTGCAAAGCTGAAGACATTTGTTTAGTCTCTGAGTCATTCAATTATAAGAACCCAGCATTCAAAATGCAGCACAAGCAATTGACAAAATGAAAGATCCATCCTATTCTCATCCATAGGGATCAGGCGTGTGTGTGTGTGTGTGTGTGTGTGGGGGGGGGGGGGTCGACATGGGAGCGTAAGGTGTTTTTAAAGAGGAACCAAAGAGCAATCTCCATTCCTGTCACCTGTGTTCTGACCACCCCAGAGGACAGGGGACACGGGCGGACCTGGACATCTGACCCACAGATTTAAAATGGAGGCTTGAACAAGGCCCCTCTATCACCAAGGGTCCAGAGTGATGAACTACACCCACACCTCCATGAGACAGCAACAATACATCCCTTCAATTCCTCCCTCCCTCTGTCCATATCTTCCAATACCTCCTTCTCACTCTCTCGCTCTCTCTCTCTCTCTCTCTCTCTCTCTCTCTCTCGCCCTGCACGAGTGTCCAGCCTTCACCTAGGTTTACCCATTCGACTCATCCCCCCCTTCAACTCTCCACCCCTTCACCTCTCCACCTCTTCTCGGATCCATCCATCCCTCCACCCAGCCCACCACCTCCTCAACCCCTCCTTAAAGACATTGCGGAGATGCAATCATTTCCAAACTCCTTGTGAGTGATCCCCCAGCCCGAACGTATGCGTGTTAGGGTGTTAGGGTATTCAGGCCCACGGGTGGCAGATGACTGATAGCGCTGTGTCTGCGAGAGGAAACTGAATGATGGCTGTTGGACCACATGGTAACAGAACAGAGGGTGTGTATTTAGACAGAGCTGGGGAGAGGAAGGAGAGAGCAGCAGCCAAACCTACCCTGTCCTGCAGCTCAGATCCTACCAAGTCAGCACAAGCAAGATTATTAGACTTATCTAACATTATCATACCTTGTATCATACCTTTCTAAGGCTGATAAGTCATTATTTTGTAGAATCACTTTATGCAACGTACATTAAATCTGACCTAATTAACACATTATAAATGCATTAAAAGAACACCATAATATTTGCACGGTAGGTAGTCTAGTGGTTAGAGTGTTGGGCCAGTAACCAAAAGGCTGCTGGTTGGAATACCTGATCTGACAAGGTAAAAAAAATCTGCCGATGTGCCCTTGAGCAAGGCACTTAGCCCTCATTTGCTCCAGGGATGTCGTACTACTATGGCCGACCCTGTAAAACACATTTCACTGCACCCATCTGGTGTATGTGACAATAAAACATATTTGTTGTTAGTCGGTATAAGTGATCCAGTATATCTGAGTAAGTTGGGGGAAAAAATGACTATGAGTACTCTGAGTAGTCTTTTGCCAACTCACACCTGGCCCTGGCCATTGTAGCAAACCATTTCCTTCCAGTTGAAGTGATTCGGAAGAACCTCCTGTGTGCAATCAGGTCCGCCCACACAAACAAACCACAACAGACTGTTTACAGGACAATAATCATACTCACATATTGGTAATTAGGTGTCAACGGCACCCTCAAGTCTAGCAACCCTCTGGAAGGTATTGATCCCTAAGCTGTGGTAAACAACACAGAGTTAAATGGAAGACACAACCACCAGTAGTCATAATAGCTTTAATCCGCCTTAAAATTTGGGCTGGACAGTTATCAACCAGACGGAAGGGGGCGGGAGGGGGGGGGGGGGGGGGGTTCTGACAGCGCTATTGCCGATGACGACTGACAGGCGAAGGTTTTGGAGCACTGGTTGTGGTGTTGGGGAGGAGTGACGCATTGTCTCCTGGGTAATGCTGGCCTACGGTAATGAGTCCTCAACGTGGCTGTCTCCCAGGCTCCCGGCTTGTCTGGAGGAGGAAAGTTTACTACAATTTATGTGATCACAGAAGCTGATAAGCCCAGGGGCCGTATGTATCAAACATCTCAAAGTACTGTAGAAGTGCTGATTTAGGATCAGTTTTTTCCTTTGAGATCAAAATTAATAAGATTACATGGACAGAAAGAACCTGATCCTAGATCAGCCCTCCTAATCTGTGATGCTTGATACATACGACC
Source organism: Oncorhynchus mykiss (assembly GCF_057628025.1). Taxonomy (NCBI): domain Eukaryota; kingdom Metazoa; phylum Chordata; class Actinopteri; order Salmoniformes; family Salmonidae; genus Oncorhynchus; species Oncorhynchus mykiss. The sequence continues at coordinate 24,396,068 of NC_143032.1, forward strand.
CCAGCCCAGCTTTGCAAGGTGGCTGTGGGATTGTTGTTTTTGAAGTTGTGCTGTTTTGGGTTTCTCCCAAAGAATAGACACGCACACATATGCACATGTGCACACACCCCTCCCCTGCCACACCCCCTCCAATAGGGTTTTTCAAATCTCCAACTCGGCCCAGCCCTCCTCGATTTAATAAGGAATTACAATTATTTGTCATTCTAATCTGTCTAGTCAGACAGAAGGAGACGTAAAGACGACGGTAAGGCCATGTTGGACAACAGGGCGTGTGTATGATTCATCACTCTGTCCTCCGGCCCCAGATTAATATTTGAATGTAATTATTACTTCCCTAGCCATTAGCGTACTGGCTAAATGAAATCATGTGAAAGAGGTATTTCATTAAAGTTACCACAGATGGGGAAAGGAGAAATCACTGGAGAGGCGATCCCAGTCCTAGATGACCGATGGGACCCTACAGACAGACATGGAACACTCAGGGTTCTGGAATGCTGTTCTGCATTTTAATGTGGAACTGGTATGATCGTTGCAGTGTAGCCATGGCTATAAAACATTCAGAAGGACATCCCTTTATTATTTAGGCCACAATAAGCAAGACATAAATCAATGACTAGATCGAAATGTTTGGATTGAATTGGATTTCATACAAACACTTCTAATGCGGAAATATCGAGTCATTGAAAGGGGTCAGCGGCTTTATAAATAGGCTGAATGAAATACAATGTACAAGGTGAACAGGTGTTGAGAGCCACAAAAAAATGCATTATAGTCAAAATATTAGAAGACCAATATAACTCATTTTAAATAAACTTGATTCATAAACATTTTCTAAGGAATGTATTACTTTATTTGTCTTCTTTAAAAGGACAACAAATTGTATTTAAAAGTGTTAGCCTTTCAGACAGACTGTTACTGTACCTATCATACATACGGTAGATCTTTTTTTGAACAGAGCTGCAGTTCAATCAATTACAAAACTAACACCCCCACCACTGTTTAGGTGTGTGTGTGTGTGTGTGTGTGTGTGTGTGTGTGTGTGTGTGTGTGTGTGTGTGTGTGTGTGTGTGGGTGTGTGTGTGTGTGTGTGTGGGTGTGTGCGTGTGCGTGTGTGTGACAACCACCCTCAGTGGAAGAAAGCCAAGTGGGGTGTCAGGTATGTTTGTTTCCCACTGTGTTAAAGACACACACACCACGCTGCATGGCTCTATACTCACATATCATTTGCACTGCTGCTATAAGGGCGTCAAAAGAAGGAAGACATTTTGTAAATGAGAGGTTTGGGGAGGATCATGCCATACAATAGATCCATACCAACTCAGATGGATCTCATGGGGCATTAACACACACACATATACAGACACACACACAGAAGCCGTCACAGTATGAATGTGGTGATCTGAGGCAGGGTGATCCTTAATGCTAGTGACTGGGTCACATGGTCATATGTAACGGAACCCTCCCGCTCTAGAACCATACTAGCTCCATTCTCCACTCCTCCACTGAGCTAATGTTCTGTCACAGCTAATGAGAGTGGTGGAACCAGAGTGATGGATCCGCTCTGGCATCTCCTCACAGAGAACTAGCATACACTCAGTGTAGTGGAGATAGAGATCTCTGCTCCTTAGACTCCTATAGGGAGGTGTTGTGTGTCAATGTGTATAATACAGGGAGACACATTCGCTAATTACTATTAGCTTGTGTCATGTTAGGTCCTTTCTTACTTTGAGCCAACGGTTTGTGAAAGAAACCTAGTTCTCTTCATATACTGTAAAACATTATGCATCAACTATCTTTAATTGTGAATTACACCAAAACAAATCCTAACAGTTTAACCATTAAGGCAAGGTGGTATGTGGGTTACAGTCCACAACAATAACACTGCCTTGTATAAAGCGAGCTGACACTTTTTACAAGGTTGGTTCCCTTCCGGCTAGAGGGGACAGCCTGTTTTGTCCTTGAGATCCTGGACCCAGCGTGGCTCTCATACTCTCAATGGTGATTTATAGATGGTATTGTTGTGCTTCTCAATATTGTTCAATACACAGCCTGTGATTACCTCGTCCCCCTGCCACTCTGGACCTTGTCATGGCTTCCTTCCAAATGGCACCCTATTCCCTATGTAGTGCACTACTTTTGATCAGGGCCCATAGGGTTCTCGTCAAAATGTGTGCACTATATAGGGAATAGGGTGCCATTTCGGACATAGCACCAGGCAGACATCTCAGACAGGGACTATAAGGCCCCTGATGGCCCTGGGGCCCCTTGTCAAAATCATTGTTTTGGGCAGGATTTTGATAGCCTGGAATCCAAACTGATATGTTCTGTTTTAATGGTGAAATTGAGCATATCAGTTTAGATTCCAGGCTATGAGTTTTTAGGGTCATTTCAGTTTTAATAAGAGGGAATTCAACACTGTTTGTGTTATGTGGGCAGGAAAAGGGAATGCACTGTCATGGGCCTGTCCTGTCTAACCATGTATAGCACCCGTTGAAAGGGCACATACAACAACGTACGCATGAAGACATGCACACAGCGTAGGATCATATGCACTCCAAAATACTGATGCCACAGGGAAGAAGTCGTAATACATCCTGTTCCCCAAAACACATAGTGAACGAGAGTTTGGCCATGCTTTCAAATGATCTGTAACTTGATACACCTAAAACAAAAACCATTTGCATCTGTTACAACATACACATGAAATAAACAGCTGTTAAATTGGACTGGATGGAATATGAAGTGGAACAGCGTTCATCCGCATTTGGATGGAGGACAGGACGATGCTAACTGTCAGATGGACATAAAACTGTCAATTAAAAATGATCTCTCAGAGCCTATTCATTTTGAAGTCAGTTCCACGACCACTATCCCAATTTAAGCCCTGATATTACCGTAGTGTCCGTGCTAGCTGAAGAGCTGTTTCAATTCAATCATTATATTGGATAACACAGTCACAGAAAATAATAGTCTACTTACTATCAGAATTAAACAATTTGTTGATCTCTTTGAGTACACATCATTCGGTTATATTACACTTCTTCAGAAAGCAGGGAAATCTATGCCCTTAAGCTGTGAAGCGTGGTGGTTCGTATGTGCTGGAAAAATGAAGAATCAAAGCAATAGTCTTTATGCAATGCCTGCTCTCTTCCTAGTCCACTTTCTCTATCCATAGTGAAATGCATAAAACTTTTCTTTGAAATATTGGAATTGCTGTGGTTTAATGATAATAAAAAGCCCATTTGTGCAGATAACCGTAACAAGACAAAGGAGCTTGCAGACACTGCCACCTATTGGCAAGAGAGGAAAGCCATATGGCTAAACTAAAGCATAGCATCTAACTCCCAAATGGCACCCTCTACCTATAAAGTGCACCCTGTGGGCCTATGTCAAAACTAGTGCACTATACAGGGAATACGTTGACATTTGGGATGCAGCCATAGACATTGATGTCCGTGGCAAAGTGTCTTCTAGCAGTGATCTGAAAAGCCTTCGCTGTGATGGATGGCAAAGCCCAGCTGACCATATTGCTGTGCTAATAAAAACCTGCCCTGCAATTCACATAGCTCACTGTGTTTAGTTTTTTTTTACCCCGGCACCATTGCTTTTAAGAGGAAAACTGGTTTAGGTGTCAAAAAGAACGATGCCCCTCAGACCGCGACTCACCTCAAGAGGTATAGAATGAAAGGAGAACTATATTTACAACTGCGTTTTCTCCCGGCTTGAGACAGCAGGAAAGACCTTACAGATGAAAGTTTTACCTCACTACTCCTTACTTGAACCTTTTGACTTCATTGCTTCATTACAAGATGGGCAGTTACCGTACAATAACAATCATTTTAAAATCGATAAGTAAAAAAAATAACAAGGATAAAAAGATACAGTGCCTCGCGAAAGTATTCGGCCCCCTTGAACTTTGCGACCTTTTGCCACATTTCAGGCTTCAAACATAAAGATATAAAACTGTATTTTTTTGTGAAGAATCAACAACAAGTGGGACACAATCATGAAGTGGAACGACATTTATTGGATATTTCAAACTTTTTTAACAAATCAAAAACTGAAAAATTGGGTGTGCAAAATTATTCAGCCCCCTTAAGTTAATACTTTGTAGCGCCACCTTTTGCTGCGATTACAGCTGTAAGTCGCTTGGGGTATGTCTCTATCAGTTTTGCACATCGAGAGACTGAAATTTTTTCCCATTCCTCCTTGCAAAACAGCTCGAGCTCAGTGAGGTTGAGTGGAGAGCATTTGTGAACAGCAGTTTTCAGTTCTTTCCACAGATTCTCGATTGGATTCAGGTCTGGACTTTGACTTGGCCATTCTAACACCTGGATATGTTTATTTTTGAACCATTCCATTGTAGATTTTGCTTTATGTTTTGGATCATTGTCTTGTTGGAAGACAAATCTCCGTCCCAGTCTCAGGTCTTTTGCAGACTCCATCAGGTTTTCTTCCAGAATGGTCCTCTATTTGGCTCCATCCATCTTCCCATCAATTTTAACCATCTTCCCTGTCCCTGCTGAAGAAAAGCAGGCCCAAACCATGATGCTGCCACCACCATGTTTGACAGTGGGGATGGTGTGTTCAGCTGTGTTGCTTTTACGCCAAACATAACGTTTTGCATTGTTGCCAAAAAGTTCAATTTTGGTTTCATCTGACCAGAGCACCTTCTTCCACATGTTTGGTGTGTCTCCCAGGTGGCTTGTGGCAAACTTTAAATGACACTTTTTATGGATATCTTTAAGAAATGGCTTTCCTCTTGCCACTCTTCCATAAAGGCCAGATTTGTGCAATATACGACTGATTGTTGTCCTATGGACAGAGTCTCCCACCTCAGCTGTAGATCCCTGCAGTTCATCCAGAGTGATCATGGGCCTCTTGGCTGCATCTCTGATCAGTCTTCTCCTTGTATGAGCTGAAAGTTTAGAGGGACAGCCAGGTCTTGGTAGATTTGCAGTGGTCTGATACTCCTTCCATTTCAATATTATCGCTTGCACAGTGCTCCTTGGGATGTTTAAAGCTTGGGAAATCTTTTTGTATCCAAATCCGGCTTTAAACTTCTTCACAACAGTATCTCGGACCTGCCTGGTGTGTTCCTTGTTCTTCATGATGCTCTCTGCGCTTTTAACGGACCTCTGAGACTATCACAGTGCAGGTGCATTTATACGGAGACTTGATTACACACAGGTGGATTGTATTTATCATCATTAGTCATTTAGGTCAACATTGGATCATTCAGAGATCCTCACTGAACTTCTGGAGAGAGTTTGCTGCACTGAAAGTAAAGGGGCTGAATAATTTTGCACGCCCAATTTTTCAATTTTTGATTTGTTAAAAAAGTTTGAAATATCCAATAAATGTCGTTCCACTTCATGATTGTGTCCCACTTGTTGTTGATTCTTCACAAAAAAATACAGTTTTATATCTTTATGTTTGAAGCCTGAAATGTGGCAAAAGGTCGCAAAGTTCAAGGGGGCCGAATACTTTCGCAAGGCACTGTACAGCATAAGAATTCATGGATCAAATAAAAAAGAAGACCTTTAAAGAAAACAAAAGCAGCGTGTGTATAAAATGCAGCGCTGCCAACACTGTCAGACGATGAGGGACGATCTGACGGTGAGCAAGCTGTTGCCATGCAATATGAACCATGGGCCATCATGGTGTCAGTATACAGTGCAGTCAGCAGAGGACCGCTGGGTACACAGGAAGTCACTCGTTATCTCTTTGTATCCAGGGGCGTCTGTAAGGCCACTTCCTGTTTTAATTTACAATGAGAACAATTAGTGACAACATTTTATAATTCATGTGCAGATGATACAATATATGTATTGGAGTTAACCATCTCACCTTCCATGAGATTATAGAGGTTGCAGTAGTTTGTGCCGTGATCTCTAATGGCATACCAGCTCTCTGAGACAGACATGGCCTGCAGAGAAAGAACGATTCTGGTTAGAAGAAGTGTTTAAGACCTGAGACATGTTACAGTAGTGTTGGCTGCAGATAACCCACAAAAAGAGATGTGATCCTTAAATAAGCCTACACATTATATTATTGTCCTTATATGTCATATGGATGTATAGAAATGACAACAGGATCCGAGAATATCCCTCCTACCGAGACGTGACAGTGGGTGAAGAACTCAAAGGAGACCAGACGGAACGTCAAGTCATCAACAGTCTTCTTAAATGGTGTGGTGTGTTTGGCTGCTATGAAGTGGATAGAGGCTGCCTGGAGCTGGGGAGCAGAGAGAAAGAGATAAAGAGAAAGAGATCAAGAGAGAGAGAGTAGACGGGTCATAGTCTGTAGTCGGAAATATGCAACACACATAGGGTTGTAAAACTACCAGTATTTTACCAAAGTTACTGGAATTTTCTCTACTTTTGGTCATTAACAGGTCATCTATGGCAATCTATGGTAACTTTGGCAATTTATACTTAAATAACTGAAAATATATATTCATATAAAATATGAAGTCAAGAGAAAACAGCTACATTTATTTTAAAAAGCATCTAAACAACAATGACAATTTCAAATTAACTGCAACTTTTCCAACAACTTACTTTTTTGACAACTGCCACCAGTTTGGCACCAAAACATTTACCACAATCACATATTGACAGAGTAAATAAAGTTGAGTAAAAATATAAAGGATAATTCATAGTGAAGCCCTCACATTAAACACCAATGGTATTCACTAAGTTGATTGATTATATTTAGGTCACAGGTGGTTGGTGGCACCTTAATTGGGGAGAATGGGCTTGTGGTAATGACGGGAGCGGAATGGTATCAAATACATCAAACACACGGTTTCAAGTTGTTTGATAACATTCCATTTGCTCCATTCTGGACATTATTTTGAGCCGTTCTCCCCTCAGCAGCCTCCACTGATTTAGGATGATGTTTTACAGCTTTGTTACAATGTTTTAGATTCAAATAATCTCAATTTATGATTTTATATATTTTACATGTTTTGAAAATTCCATAAAAGGCTTGAACGTTTCAACTTTGAAAGTTACCAGTAATATACTCTTCTTTTGCAACCCTAAACACACACAAGTAATTATACGATATAAAAAAAGCACACACACCATACCTTGTAGAGGCACCTCTGTCCCCCCATCACACAGCTGGACATGGTCCTCCACTGCTTGATCTGAGTGACCAGACCTTCATAGACCTGTCTACAGGGGATCCCAAAATACCTGTAGTAGGACCCAGAACATAGAAACACATCGATGAAGGGGCTTAATACTTAGTCTCGTCGGGCTATCAGCTTGTCTAGTTGAGAAGCTTGGGCCCCAGAAGCTACTCATTACTATTGTCCACCATAGTCATTTCAGGTAAAATGGCACTGGCACCATCTTGTGGATACAGAGGGTAGTGTTCAACTGGGCCTAACAGAACTGCTAATTCAATTCACAAGTGGTTGTAATAAATCAGCACTTTGTAAAGATATAGATTTTTATTTGGAGCCATTTTGCACAGAGAGCTATAATAAATTATTAGTCATCATGAGGGGCATGTCCATGAGATCATATGTTTGTATTTATTTTATTTAACCAGGCAAGTCAGTTATGAACAAATTCTTATTTACAATGACAGCCTACCCCGGCCAAACCCGGACGACGCTGAGCCAACTGTGCGCCGCCCTATGGGACTCCCAATCACGGCCGGTTGTGATACAGCCTGGAATCGAACCAGGGTCTGTAATGACACCTCTAGCAGTGCCTTAGACCGCTGCGCCACTCGGGTATGGGTCAGACCATAAAACAGCAAGAGTGAACAACAGCAACCATTTGTTTTACAAACATCCAGCACCGCAATAAAAACAGCATGCACCATCTGGTCAAAACATAGACATATAGTAATAGCATAGTAATGGTCAAACAGTAGCTTACCATTCTACTTTGCATTGTGCATGGAGAGGTCCCGCGGATGTGATCTTGAGATTTGAGGTCCCAAAAACTAGAGCCACCGCAAGGATCCACCCTGCCAAATGCATCTTGTGAAAAGTAATATTTTTTGAAGCAGTATCCAAGGAATACATTCACAACACCAACAACAAAGTTCTGAGGCCTGTCTTGGGAGACGGATAGAAAATCACAGGATGGTCATGTGCGTTTAGAGGAAAGGAAACAGCCTAAACTCAATTAACTTTAGAAAAAAAGATCCATCGTTCTACAGAGCAGAGACAGAGCTACAGAGGACAAGACTAGAGAGACATCTATGGGTCGTTGAAATGAAAGCATCTACTGTGAACTTGTAAACTGCTTCATCAATGAACATACATTACAGCCATACATTCCAGGCAAGTGCATGTTCAGGGTTCAATAATGTATTGGAGACTCTCCAAAAAGGAGAGAAAAAAGTTATTCAAGTTGTTGTAAGAGGATGAATAGGACATTCAAGATACAGTGTGGTTGTTGAAAGCTTTTTTGGTGCAAATAAAATATATTTTCTATATTGGTTAACTCAGTCTTTAGAATATAATATAACTTATTTTATTCCTAGAGGTGTCTGTATGTGTTCGTTGTTCATGTTTGCCCATGTCTTCTAGAAGGAACTAAATATTACAGAAATTGTAAACACACCATTCAAAATGTGTGGCTGTGAATTGTATCCTAGACCCGCCCCGAAATGTCGTATTCACTCCGCCTCACGGGCGTACTTACCTATCCTTGCCCAGAGGTGTGTAATATATCACGCCCCTTCCAAATCCAACTTCCAATCCGTGGACAGAATTTGCCAGACCCCCTCCTTGCCGCGGTCCTTTCACTATAGAACGCTCAGTGCCCCACGTCCGCATTTTGAAGACACGTAGGTTGTGGAGCTTTTAAATAGATGTAGCCCGAGCCGCGAGCTCGTCGAGGACTGTACACTTCTCTTCATAATGTAAATTATCCCCGTGTCCTCCACGCAGCTTCCGTTTTCCCCCACAACTTTCATCCCTTTGGACCCGTCCATCGGCAGGATAAATATTTGTAGATGACCTAAACTTCCAGTAAGTCACTGACATAACACACATACAGTAGGTTGACAGATTGTCCACATTTATGCCATTGTTTGCTTTTACCAATGCTATTTGCGCATATGTTCTCTGGTAAGGATTTTATAGGCACTTTTTTAAAAAGTTACAACGAAATCTTCAAGTAAACCAATAAAACATTTTATACAGGTATGACATTTCCATATTGGCTTTCTACTTTAGTAGGCTACACTGCACTATACTAGGCTACAAATGTAATACTGTTTTTCTTCCTAATCTATTTTTGTCACAATTATGTTATTGTGTTGCCTTTTGCCAGTCGTTTTTTTTCCTCGGGTATTAATGGTTTTGGTTTAATGCCGTGGGAATGAAAGTCATGTGGATTCTGCTCTCAGATCTCGAGTTCTTCACATTCCATCTTGTGAATTAAACCCAGGAGAGTCTGATTGGAACGGGCTAATTATTCACAGATTTCAGGTCCGTCACTCGGTCGCGTCGTTACATTATTATGAGCGTTCTCCAAGCCGCCCTCTATCGGTGGCGCTATAGTGGTGGCCTAAAGAGGTTACAAACCCAGTCAGTCATTCTGGGTGAAGGTAACTACTGTTTTGTCTAAATTACTCTATAATTCCTGGAAATACGATGATATTTCAACATTAGTCAAATATTTAGTAGGAAACCACTTCATCAGCATTATCATGTCGTCAAATTGACTTGAGACAGATGGCAACGTTGTCATTAGCTAGCAAAGTTTGTCAATACTGCACATACAGTCAATTTGGTGACATCAAAATGATGACAGAAGGTTTTTCAACAAATAATTTGCCTCCATGTGAATGCCATTGTATTTCCAAGCAACTGTAAAGATTGCAGTCAAGAGTGCAGTATAACTGAAGTCACTGCAGTATGATGCAAATACTGCATCCAAAATAAAAAAATTTTACTGCAGTAATTTTGCAGTGTAAACTGCAGTTAGAGTGCAGTATAACTTCAGTTCAACTGCAGTACATGGCAGTTGTTCTGCCATTACTGCATCCAAAATACCACAGCCGACTGCAATTACGGAACTTTTACTGCAGTTTCAAAACGGCAATATTTTTTTGTAAGCGCACTCATTGACGATGCATTGAGTAGAATGCTCATCAATCGGTTCAAAACAATAATGTGACAACATACAACCCATGATATTCACGATAGTTGCGTCTATTATAGGCATTGGTTGAAGCTCGGTGTTAAATTGAAATATCCGTATCATATCTAAGCCAATATGACACCAGTCTCGATGGAAATTTGCAAAGCAACTTGATTGGAGGTCCACAACACACTCCACGCCCATCGTCATCAGCCGTCCGTCATTTACCGAGAACCACATACCAGATTTGTAATACGGTTTTTAGCGATTGAGTTTTAAGAGTATTTCTTGCGCCTACCTAGCTCAAATTCTAGAGGTCAGATTAAAACTAGACTATAGCGTCCATAAAGTGACCATGCGATTTAAAATAAATAATAACCGGATTGACAAAATCAGCTGCTTGCCCCATGCTGCCAGTCATAAGAAGTGTTTGCGAACAAACCTAGACTACTGTGTGTGTGTATATATATATATATATATATATATATATATATATATATATATATATATATATATATATATATATATATATATATATATATATATATATATATTGTGGTATTCAAGCTGAGGTCAATCAATAAATGCAAACAGATATTTTGATTATCTAGGTAGCTAACTAGCTAATGTTACCTAGCTACAAAGTCCAAAACTAGCGAACGTCCTTGGCTGCTATGATATCCAATGAACTTTAGCTAGCTAAGTAACCTTAGCCAGCGTAGATTTGTAACGTTAGTTAACGTGTATGGCCAGTTCATGCGCCACAATATATTATACTTTCTTACACAAAACATAACTAATATTAACTAACTAGTTAAGTTTAAAACCAGCAAATTTTGGGAAACTGCCACGCTGATGATCACGTTCATTTGCATTGCACAGGCCAAACTACAGTAACGTTAAGACGAGGTAGCCAGATTTCAGACGGGACAAACACTGCAGTTAGCTATGCTATATTTCCTTGACTAAGAACATCCAAGACCACAACACAAACCGTAGCCAAGAAAACAAATTGCTTTGTTAATACGAAACAGTAAATTAGATATGTTGAACTGCATATAGTAAATAGTTGAACCCAAAACTAAACTTGTGTTTACACTTGTTACACATTATTTTGACAGAGGTAATGCACTGTCCATTGATCAGCAAAGCAATTGATAAAACAGGACCATGTTTGAAACATGGTCCTGTTTTATCAATTGCTGTGCTGATCAATGAGCTTATGTCGATATTACACAGATAAGTTAACAGTTTCAGAAATGCAAACAGGCTCTATCAATCTGGGCTACTGTGTCCAACACACCACCACCTGTGTTTATGTTGGGTGCCTACTGACCCCCAAAACATTTTTTTTTGGTTGATAAAATAAAGGTTTAAGGAAATGTATTTTATTTTTTATTTCACGTTTATTTAACCAGGTAGGCAAGTTGAGAACAAGTTCTCATTTACAATTGCGACCTGGCCAAGATAAAGCAAAGCAGTTCGACACATACAACGACACAGAGTTACACATGGAGTAAAACAAACATACAGTCAATAATACAGTATAAACAAGTCTATATACGATGTGAGCAAATGAGGTGAGATAAGGGAGGTAAAGGCAAAAAGGCCATGGTGGCAAAGTAAATACAATATAGCAAGTAAAACACTGGAATGGTAGATTTGCAATGGGAGAATGTGCAAAGTAGAAATAAAAATAATGGGGTGCAAAGGAGCTAAATAAATAAATAAATAAAATACAGTAGGGAAAGAGGTAGTTGTTTGGGCTAAATTATAGGTGGGCTATGTACAGGTGCAGTAATCTGTGAGCTGCTCTGACAGTTGGTGCTTAAAGCTAGTGAGGGAGATAAGTGTTTCCAGTTTCAGAGATTTTTGTAGTTTGTTCCAGTCATTGGCAGCAGAGAACTGGAAGGAGAGGCGGCCAAAGAAATAATTGGTTTTGGGGGTGACTAGAGAGATATACCTGCTGGAGCGTGTGCTACAGGTGGGAGATGCAATGGTGACCAGCGAGCTGAGATAAGGGGGGACTTTACCTAGCAGGGTCTTGTAGATGACATGGAGCCAGTGGGTTTGGCGACGAGTATGAAGCGAGGGCCAGCCAACGAGAGCGTACAGGTCGCAATGGTGGGTAGTATATGGGGATTTGGTGACAAAACGGATTGCACTGTGATAGACTGCATCCAATTTGTTGAGTAGGGTATTGGAGGCTATTTTGTAAATGACATCGCCAAAGTCGAGGATTGGTAGGATGGTCAGTTTTACAAGGGTATGTTTGGCAGCATGAGTGAAGGATGCTTTGTTGCGAAATAGGAAGCCAATTCTAGATTTAACTTTGGATTGGAGATGTTTGATATGGGTCTGGAAGGAGAGTTTACAGTCTAACCAGACACCTAAGTATTTGTAGTTGTCCACGTATTCTAAGTCAGAGCCGTCCAGAGTAGTAATGTTGGACAGGCGGGTAGGTACAGGTAGCGATCGGTTGAAGAGCATGCATTTAGTTTTACTTGTATTTAAGAGCAATTGGAGGCCACGGAAGGAGAGTTGTATGGCATTGAAGCTTGCCTGGAGGGTTGTTAACACAGTGTCCAAAGAAGGGCCAGAAGTATACAGAATGGTGTCGTCTGCGTAGAGGTGGATCAGAGACTCACCAGCAGCAAGAGCGCCCTCATTGATGTATACAGAGAAGAGAGTCGGTCCAAGAATTGAACCCTGTGGCACCCCCATAGAGACTGCCAGAGGTCCGGACAGCAGACCCTCCGATTTGACACACTGAACTCTATCAGAGAAGTAGTTGGTGAACCAGGCGAGGCAATCATTTGAGAAACCAAGGCTGTCGAGTCTGCCGATGAGGATGTGGTGATTGACAGAGTCGAAAGCCTTGGCCAGATCAATGAATACGGCTGCACAGTAATGTTTCTTATCGATGGCGGTTAAGATATAATTTAGGACCTTGAGCGTGGCTGAGGTGCACCCATGCGGTACAACTCACACTATTGTGGAAGCACCTCTAAGAGTATGAATTAAGCTGTTTGAGTAGGTTTGAATCATAAGCAACCTGCCTACCAATAGTTTGAAATACAGTACCAACATAGCTACTTTTGTAGGTCAAAGCTATGTGCTGGAAAACCTTGGTAGAGCATTGTGGTGCACATGTAAATTTCCTGACTTTTTTGGCTTCAGACCTATGCCTCTTCTCACTTATTCCCACTCACTTGTTTTCAATAATGTTCTATTGGTCAGTAAGACCACATAGTCAACTCTATAGGTGTACCAGCCAAACTATGCACTACAATTAAGAGGAACTACCAAGGGTGTTTCCAGACATGTAATCCCAGGATGTAGAAATGCCTTAATCTATGGTGATGTCTCTGTTCCTGTCTGCCCAGTCTCTGAAATGATGGAGGAAAGACACGCGGATTCACAGAACACTGTGGTGGAGGACCAAGACACATGGCATGAGCTAGCTATAATGGACCCAGTGGACAAACCACACCTGGTACACAAGGTAAAACACACCCATTGCCCATGTCAGTGAATCAGGCTAAACTCTGGTGAGTAGGAAAAGCATTTCCCGAGGGGAAATATGCCGTGTGAATAGGGGCACTTGTTTAATTAAAAGTTGTCCTGCTTACCCTGTTGCTGTTATTAGTCATTTCAACTGGTTGTGACTCAGACAGAATGGGAACCGTTTGTTTGCATTTAAGCTACCACCACAGAAAACCAACTATATAGTCAGTTAGTTGTATGTCTGCCATACATTGCTGTTGTATTACTGTGCTTTAGAAGAGGAAGCTTATAGACACATTTCCCAGCCCATTTCCCAGAATCAGAAAGCTCTTTGTTTCCCTAGCAGTGGATACGATCACATGCAACTTCAAATGCAGCTCATGACAGTTAAAAAATACGTAATCAAATGGTTATTGTCTACAATATTGCAGATGTCATCAGAGGATTGATTACATAGCAAGCCAGCGAAGCAAGGTAAAATATCACAAATAGAGCTAGATAAAGCCAGAAGAATAAAATACATGTTGAACATAGCTTTGGTTGTTTTCATGGTCATCACTCACTCACTGTTAAGTTTGTCAAGGTTCCGACTTTAGCGTTAGCTATTGTTCTACAGAGATTTTTGGTCGGGGAATGCGTGCGTATCACTCAAACGTGACGTTGCCTCTCCTCTCCTCCCGAAGGACTCAGAGGACCAGGAGGCTCTGTTGTTGAACGGGGCTAAACATCCTGAACATCGCCCTCTGTTGGTCTCCTTCGCCCTGGAGGAGTTTGAGTTTCCCTCCAGTGTCTGTTTAGAAGAGATGCCCCTCTTCCCCCAGTGGCACCTACCCCTCAAACTGATGGCCATCTTGATGGCGCTGACCTTCCTGTACACTTTTACAAGGGATGTGCTGCAGCCCTTTGTGTCTCAGAGCAGGAGTGACTTCTATAAGATCCCTATACTGGTGATGAATAAGACCCTGCCATGGACGGCCATATCTCTGCTTGCTCTGGTCTATCTGCCTGGGTTACTGGCTGCCCTGCTACAGCTGCACAGAGGTAGGCTACACACGCATACACATACTGTATGTATGGAGGCAGGGACAAACACACACATACACTCGCAGGCATGGGCACACACACAAACATGCAGGCAAGCATATAAGTATGCTCAAAGTCCTAAACTTCAATTTGCCCATTGCTATGTGCTACACATGGTGTTTTTCCTTTGAGACTTAAGGCGTCTGCATGCTTCCCAGCCGAAACAGTTCGGAAGAGTTTGTGCATGTATTATGATGACATTTTGTGACGTTTTTGTTCGATTTGGGCTTATGTTGGCTGTTCTGGCACACAACCTGTTTTCTGGAGGCAAGCCGAAGTCTATGCCCCTTCATCGATGATTGGTCAAGAGTAGCGATTCTTCAATAGAGTCTTAGTTGTCATTAACATTTTTTTTGTTGTGAAATAATGCACCAAACATCTTAGTTAGATTTAAAATTACCCGACTAACATCTCCTCTGCAAAAACGTCAATATTAATGACCGATTTTTTTTTAGTTATCTTAGATTCCTTCTCAGTCTTTTGAGGAATAGTCTGGCTATGGCGTCTCAAAATGGACAAACTATTGCTGCTTTTTTCTCGTTTTTCAAGCGAAGGTCTTTTTAAAGGAGTATGCGAGCATACTCGTTCAGTTCGGCTAGCCGCCAACCAAAGCATGCTGATACCTTTCCCCCCACACAACTGGGCTGCCAGTGTT
The DNA here is from genome assembly GCF_057628025.1 of Oncorhynchus mykiss. Classification (NCBI taxonomy): domain Eukaryota; kingdom Metazoa; phylum Chordata; class Actinopteri; order Salmoniformes; family Salmonidae; genus Oncorhynchus; species Oncorhynchus mykiss. The sequence goes on from NC_143032.1 coordinate 24,411,434, forward strand.
TTATGTTAATGTTACCTCTAGTGTTATTATATCAGGAGTGTGCCATTAAAGACCTATGGCAAGCAGAATCAACAACCTCTGCATCATTCAAGACTGTTGCTTTGTGAGAAGGTGTTAAAGTTCACACTTGGCAATTGTTATGTAAATGACATATGAACAGTTCGAATCAAAGTTTATTCGTGGTGAACACATTTTGAAGATGGTATCACAGGTGCAGCTCCAACAGTATAGTAATTACTAGACAAAAAAACAAAATCAAACACAATACACAAATAATATTAAAATCCAAACAAGCGTTTACATTTTCTAGACACTCTTATCCAGAGCAACATGCAGTAATGAGTGGACACATATTAATATTTTGTTTGTACTGGTCCCCCACGGGAATTGAACTCACAACCCTGGCATTGCAATTGCCATGCCCTACCAGCTGAGCCACACGAGATGTCACAGAAGTTAGAGCAGGTCTGCCAGAGCCATGAGACACGGGTGCTGGCCTGCATAGATGGAAACTGAACATTTGGAAAGTGAATTGTCAATGGAAATGCTCGATTAGGCCTACTACCACAAACAATTGGATTTGAAAGTCATTGGAGTGCAAAGTCATACACGTACTCCCACAAATACACACTGACATGAAATCAGTGCAGTGAGACACACAGTTTGCATAAGCGCAGTCAGAGTGGATTTATTTACTTATTTAAGTTTAGAGAATAAATGAAATCCTATTTATAGTTGTTATGAATTAGCCCAAGGTTATCTTTCCCTGCAGGAAGGTCTACTCTTGTCTGCCTGGCAGAAGAACCTCAACATATTGTGTATCATTGGGTCAACACCAACACCCTAGTCAAAAAAAAAATCCTGTTTGACCTTACTACCCCCCCCCCCCCCCCCCCCCCAATCCTTGTCTGACCCTTCCCCTCAATCTCCCCTCCCCCTCTTCATCTCTCTCTCCCTCTCTCTCTCTGTCCAGTCACTATTCGTAAGGGTAATTGGAGCCTTGCAGTGTATAAATATAGGTTGAGGTTTCCTCATTGCAATGCAATTATAGGGGGTTTAAAATATGCAGCCAGCCACAATGGAATAAGCTTCATAGATAGGATAACACATGGGATTTTTGGGGGGGCATCGGTTTCTCTACAACAAAGGTTGTTGGATCATATGAAAAGTACTGAAGTTAGTCTATGTTCGGGTTCCAGTGAGAGCCGCACAGCCAGGATGTGGCAAGATGGTGTCAAACCAGAGCTAGGGTGTTGGTTTTGACATGATGACACACATTATCATGAGGTTCTTCTCCCAGGCAGACGAGATGTAGATCCACCACGTAAAAACAACTTTCCCAGACAACTGTAAGCCTTTTGTAGCCTGACAGTTTGTCAGCCATTTTAAAAATGTGTTAGGAAGCACTACTAATCCCCCCCCCCCCTCTCACACACACACACACACACACACACACACACACACACACACCCACCCCCCTCTGTCAGGTACCAAGTACAGCAGTTTCCCAGGCTGGTTGGAGAGGTGGATGTCTATGAGGAAACAGCTGGGCCTGCTAGCTTTCTTCCTAGCAGCACTCCATGCTATCTACAGCCTCTGTTACCCTATGAGACGCTCCTACAGATACAAGCTGCTCAACTGGGCTTACCAACAGGTAGATGGCTACTGGCTAGACCAGGCTTGTATCGAAAATTGCATTTTTTTTTGTATGACTTGATATGCGTTTTATACTATGATGAACAGATGGCTGCTTATTTCAGCAGTATGGCATATATTCAATCAAACTCAATCAATCAAATGTATTTAATAGATTCCTTTTTACATCAACAATTGTCACAAAGTGCTTATACAGAAACCCAGCCTAAAACCCCAAAAAGCAAACAGGGCAGATGTAGAATCACGGTGGCTGGGAAAAACTACCTGGAAAGAGAAAGGACAACTGACTAGGTATCCCCCTACTGAATATATTCAAATGAAATGTGTCTTCCGCATTTCACCCAACCGAAAGGCAGGAACCTAAGCAGAAACCTAGAGAGGGACCAGGGACCAGCAGGGTCAAATAATAATCACAGCGGTTATAGAGGGTGCAACAGGTCAGCACCTCAGGAGTAAATGTCAGTAGGCTTTTCATAGCCAAGCCTTCAGAGGTCAAGACAGCAGGTGCAATAGAGAAATAGAGAGAGTGGGAAATAGAGAGAGAGAGAGGGTTGTATATTGGTATAACATTTCATGACAGGGTAAACCAATTCTTACATGACAAATTACGGTGCCAGGTTTCTGTTGGTATTGAGGTGTGGGAGTTTTGGTATGTGCTGTATGCTGGCCAGAATAAACAGAACAACCTGATCGTTGTGTACTTTTCTCAGTGTGGAATCTAATGTGAATATGAAGAACAGCTATTATTGAAAGCCAACTTTATATTGACTCTGTTGTCCATCCCAATGTGCCAGTTCACAATCAGGCATAGTTGTCAGATGTGACTTTGATACAGTGGGGCAAAAAGTATTTAGTCAGCCACCAATTATGCAAGTTCTCCCACTTAAAAAGATGAGAGGCCTGTAATTTTCATCATAGGTACACGTCAAAAAATCCAGAAAATCACATTGTAGGATTTTTTATGGATTTATTTGCAAATTATGGTGGAAAATAAGTATTTGGTCAATAACAAAAGTTTATCTCAATACTTTGTTATATACCCTTTGTTGGCAATGATGGAGGTCAACCGTTTTCTGTAAGTCTTCACAAGGTTTTCACACTGTTGCTGGTATTTTGGCCCATTCCTCCATGCAGATCTCCTCTTGTGCAGTGATGTTTTGGGGCTGTTGCTGGGCAACACGGACTTTCAACTCCCTCCAAAGATTTTCTATGGGGTTGAGATCTGGAGACTGGCTAGGCCACTCCAGGACCTTGAAATGCTTCTTACGAAGCCACTCCTTCGTTGCCCGGGCGGTGTATTTGGGATCATTGTCATGCTGAAAGACCCAGCCACGTTTCATCTTCAATGCCCTTGCTGATGGAAGGAGGTTTTCACTCAAAATCTCACGATACATGGCCCCATTCATTCTTTCCTTTACATGGATCAGTCGTCCTGGTCCCTTTGCGGAAAACAGCCCCAAAGCATGATGTTTCCACCCTCATGCTTCACAGTAGGTATGGTGTTCTTTGGAGGACAAAGAATGCTGAGTTGCATCCAAACACGACGAGTTGAGTTTTTACCAAAAATATATATTTTGGTTTCATCTGACCATATGACATTCTCCCAATCTAATTCTGGATCATCCAAATGCCCTCTAGCAAACTTCAGACGGGCCTGGACATGTACTGGCTTAAGCAGGGGGACACGTCTGGCACTGCAGGATTTGAGTCCCTGGCGGCGTAGTGTGTTACTAATGGTAGGCTTTGTTACTTTGGTCCCAGCTCTCTGCAGGTCATTCACTAGGTCCCCCCCGTGTGATTCTGGGATTTTTGCTCACCGTTCTTGTGATCATTTTGACCCCACGGGGTGAGATCTTGCGTGGAGCCCCAGATCGAGGGAGATTATCAGTGGTCTTGTATGTCTCCCATTTCCTAATAATTGCTCCCACAGTTGATTTCTTCAAACCAAGCTGCTTACCTATTGCAGATTCAGTCTTCCCAGCCTGGTGCAGGTCTACATTTTTGTTTCTGGTGTCCTTTGACAGCTCTTTGGTCTTGGCCATAGTGGAGTTTGGAGTGTGACTGTTTGAGGTTGTGGACAGGTGTCTTTTATACTGATAACAAGTCCAAACAGGTGCCATTAATACAGGTAACGAGTGGAGGACAGAGGAGCCTCTTAAAGAAGAAGTTACAGGTCTGTGAGAGCCAGAAATATTGTTGTTTGTAGGTGACCAAATACTTATTTTCCACCATAATTTCCAAAGAAATTCATTAAAAATCCTACAATGTGATTTTCTGGATTTTTTTTCTTCTCATTTTGTCTGTCATATGTCTGTCATATGTCTGTCTGTCTATGATGAAAATTACAGGCCTCTCATCTTTTTAAGTGGGAGAACATGCACAATTGGTGGCTGACTAAATACTTTTTTGCCCCACTGTATGTGAAATGCTTATTTGACTGAATATATGCCATATTTATCAATCAAAAGTATTTTATGAGGCCCTTTTTACATCAACAGTTGTCACAAAGTGCTTATACTGATACCCAGCCTACAATCCTAAAGAGCAAGCAATGCAGATGTAGAAGCATGGTGGCTGGGAAAAACTCCCTAGAAAGGCAGGAACCTAGGAAGAAACCTTAAGAGGAACCAGGCTCTGAGGGGTGGTCAGCTGAGTTCCCTGCCATCCAGGACCTCTATACAGTGTCGGAGGAAGGCCGTAAAAATTGTAATAGATTCAAGCCACCCAAGACATAGAATGTTCTCTCTGCTACCACACGGCAAGAGGTACCAATGCACCGAGTCTGGAACCAACAGGACCCTGAACAGCTTCTACCACCAAGCCATAAAACTTCCAAATAGTTAATGAAATACAGTGCCTTGCAAAATAATTCATGCCCCTTGGCGTTTTTCCTATTTTGTTGCATTACAACCTGTAATTTATTTTTATTTGGATTTCATGTATTGGACATACACAAAATAGTCCAAATTGGTGAAGTGAAATGAAAAAAAATAACTTGTTTCAAACGGAAAATGAGTGCATGCATATGTATTCACCCCCTTTGCTATGAAGCTCCTAAATAAGATCTGGTACAACCAATCACCTTCAAAAGTCACATAATTAGTTAAACAAAGCCCACCTGTGTGCAATCCAAGTGTCACATGATCTGTCACATGATCTCAGTATATAAACCTGTTCTGAAAGGCCCCAGAGTCTGCAACACCACTGAGAAAGGTGCACCACCAAGCAAGCGGCACGATGAAGACCAAGGAGCTCTCCAAACAGGTCAGGGACAAAGTTGTGGAGAAGTACAGATCAGGGTTGGGTTATAAAAAAATATCAGAAACTTTGAACATCCCATGGAGCACCATTAAATCCATTATTAAAACATGTAAAGAATATGGCACCACAACAAACCTGCAAAGAGAGGGCCGCCCACCAAAACGCAAGGAGGGTAGTAATCAGAGAGGCAACAAAGAGACCAAAGATAACCCTGAAGGAGCTGCTCCACATTGGAGATTGGAGTATCTGTCCATAGGACCACTTTAAGCCGTACACTCCACAGAGCTGGGCTTTACGGAAGAGTGGCCAGAAAAAAAGCCATAAGCAAACATGTTTGGTGTTAACCAAAAGGCATTTGGGAGACTCCCCAAACTAATGGAAGACGGTACTGGTCAGATGTGACTAAAATGTAGCTTTTTGACTATCAAGGAAAACGCTATGTCTGGCACAAACCCAACACCTCTCATCACCCCGAGAACGCCATCTCCACAGTGAAGCATGGTGGTGGCAGCATCATGCTGTGGGGATGTTTTTCATCGGCAGGGACTGGGAAACTGGTCAGAATTTAAGGAATGATAGATGGCGCTAAATACAGGGAAATTCTTGAGGGATACCGGTTTCAGTTTTCCATAGATTTGAGACTGGTATGGAGGTTCACCTTCCTTCAGGACAATGACCCTAAGCATACTGCTAAAGCAACACTCGAGTGGTTTAAGGGGAAACATTTAAATGTCTTGGAATGACCTAGTAAATCCAATTGAGTATCTGTGGTATTACGTAAAGACTGCTGTACACCAGTGGAACTCATCCAACTTGAAGGAGCTGAAGCAGTTTTGCCTTGAAGAATGGGCAAAAATCCCAGTGACTAGATGTGCCAAGTTTATAGAGACATACCGCAAGAGACTTGCAGCTGGGGGGTTAATAGTTATGCACGCTCAAGTTCTGTTTTTTTGGTCTTTATTTCTTGTTTCACAAAAAAAAATTGATTTTCAAAGTGGTAGGCATGTTGTGTAAATCAAATGGTACAACCCCCCCCCCCCCCCAAAAAATCCATGTTAATTCCAGGTTGTAAGGCAACAAAATAGGAGAAATGCCAAGGGGGTGAATACTTTTGCAAGCCACCGTAGCTACCCAGACCGTCTGTATTTTGACCCTTTTTGCACTCTTTTAACTCATCATATACACTGCTGCTACTGTTTATTATCTATCCTGTTGCCTAGTCACTTTACCCCTACCTATATTTATATTATCTACCTCAATAACCTGGTAACCCTGCACATCGACCCGGTACTGGTACACCGTGTATATATCCAAGATTACGGGAATCTTCCAACAATGTTTTTTTTTTATGGGAATTTTGGGGAAAGTTACTGGAATTTTGCAACCTTACACAATCACAATTATATGAATCAATCAAATGTATTTATAAAGCCCTTCTTAAATCAGCTGATGTCACAAAGTGCTGTACAGAAACCCAGCCTAAAACCCCAAACAGCAAGCAATGCAGGTGAAGAAGCACGGGGGCTAGGAAAACTCCCTAGAAAGGCCAAAAACCTAGGAAGAAACCTAGAGGAACCAGGCTATGAGGGGTGGCCAGTCCTCTTCTGGCTGTGCCAGGTGGAGATTATAACAGAACATGGCCAAGATGTTCAATGGTCATAGATGACCAGCAGGGTCAAATAATAATAATCACAGTAGTTGTAGAGGGTGCAACAGGTCAGCACCTCAGGAGTAAATGTCAGTTAGCTTTTCATAGCCGATCATTCAGAGTATCTCTGCCACTCCTGCTGTCTCTAGAGAGTTGAAAACAGCAGGTCTGGGACAGGTAGCACATCTGGTGAACAGGTTAGGGTTCCATAGTTGCAGGCAGAACAGTTGAAACTGGAGCAGCAGCACGGCCAGGTGGACTGGGGACAGCAAGGAGTCATCAGGCCAGGTAGTCCTGAGGCATGGTCTTAGGGCTCAGGTCCTCCGAGAGAGAGAGAGAGAGAAAGAAAGAAAGAAAAGGAGAGAAAATTAGAGAGAGCACACTTAAATTCACACAGGACACCGGATAAGACAGGAGAAATACTCCAGATATAACAGACTGACCCTAGCCCCCCCGACACAAACTATTGCAGCATAAATACTGGAGGCTGAAACCGGAGGGGTCGGGAGACACTGGGGCCCCGTCCGACGATACACCCGGACAGGGCCAAACAGGCAGGATATAACCCCACCCACTTTGCCTACCCGGACAGGAAGATCACGTCAGTGACTCAACCCAATCAAGTGATGCACCCCTCCTAGGGATGGCATGGAAGAGCACCAGTAAGCCAGTGACTAAGCCCCTGTAATAGGATTTGAGGCAGAGAATCCCAGTGGAGAGCGGGGAACCGGCTAGGCAGAGACAGCAAGGGTGGTTCGTTGCTCCAGTGCCTTTCCGTTCACCTTCACACTCCTGGGACAGACTACACTCAATCATAGGACCTACTGAAGAGATGAGTCTTCAATAAAGACTTAGATTGAGACCAAGTTGACGTCTCTCACATGGATAGACAGACCATTCCATAAAAATGGAGCTCTATAGGAGAAAGCCCTGCCTCCAGCTGTTTGCTTAGAAATTCTAGGGACATTAAGGAGGCCTGCGTCTTGTGACCGTAGCGTACGTGTAGGTATGTACGGCAGGACCAAATCAAAAAGATGGGTAGGAGCAAGCCCATGTAATGCTTTGTTGGTTAGCAGTAAAACCTGGAAATCAGCCCTAGCCTTAACAGGAAGCCAGTGTAGAGGCTAGCACTGGAGTAATGTGATCAAATTATTTGGTTCTTATCAAGATTCTAGCAGCCGTGTTTAGCACTAACTGAAGTTTATTTAGTGCTTTATCCGGGTTGCTGGAAATTAGAGCATTGCAGTAGTCTAACATAGAAGTGACCAAAAGCATGGATACATTTTTCTGCATCATTTTAATTTATAATATGGTAATCTCTCCATCAGGTCCAGCGGAATCAGGAGGACTCATGGGTAGCAGATGACGTGTGGCGTATGGAGATCTATGTCTCCCTGGGTATCATGGGTTTGGGTCTCCTGGCTTTATTAGCCATCTCCTCCCTTCCCTCCATTTCTGATGCCCTCAACTGGAGAGAGTTCACCTGGATGCAGGTGAATCTTTTGACTCTGAAAAATAAATAATGATCTGTCTGTCTGTATGTCCTTCCATCCACCCGTCTGTCTTTCTATCTATGACTTAAGTGGTCAGGGTTTCCTCTCCAGTTTCTATTTATCTCTGTGTCAATGACCCTGAATTTCACTGTCAGTCTGTCTGTTTGGTAGTACCTGTGGAACTGTCTCCTTGTTTACCAATTCTCCTAATGTTTGTCTCTCTGTCCGTCTGTCTTTTCTTAGTAGCTGTTGACAGGCCTCCTTTTTGTTTACCTATCTTCTGGTCCTTCTGTCCTGCAGAGGAGTCTGGGATATGCTGCCCTGGTCCTGTGTACAGCCCATGCTCTGGTCTATGGCTGGAGGAAGTGGGTGGAGCCTAAGCACTACGTGTGGTACACCCCTCCGTCCTTTATCCTGGCCTCGCTCCTCCCAGCCACCGTCCTATTGGTCAAGGCTGTGCTGCTGCTGCCTTGCCTGGACCGGCGACTGGGGCAGATTCGTCGAGGCTGGGAGAGTCCCCGCCCCCCAAGGGGAAGGGGAGTGACTGAAAAAGACTCGCTCTGAAAGATGACGCGTCAACCTGGGATGCAGCAGTGACGATTGATAAATTGTTTCAATTTTGAGATAAGACCTGAAGCTTGGTCTCTGGACCTCAAGGAGAATCGGTGCTGTTTGATGGGCAACATAAAGTGGCCACTGCACAGTTCCACTCTTCTGCTTATTATACAGATATCTGTGGGGACATACTCTGTAGTCTACACACAGTGTGCTTACTGAATTGATGTCCTGAGAACATAGCCTGGTTAAGCAGACTGACCGCTGTGCTCATGTTTTGTTTAATTGAGATATTGCAAGATCAGACTGGTTTCACAAGGCTACTGAGGAAGATCAGTTGAAGGTAAAAGTAAAACGAATGACCATCTTGTGGCATGTTTGCACCCAGTCAGGGAAACATGGAGAAACCAAAGCCTGCTCCTCTTAGACATATATTCTATAAGTAAGTAGTTAGTGCATAGTAATGTTATTTAATGTCAGACTAGACAATGGCTGTAGACAATCCCTGTAGACAATGTAAAATGTAGTGCACTATATAGGAAATAGGGTGCTGTTTAGGAAGCAGCCATTGAGAGCATCATCATAATTCCGATTTAAGTAGGCCCATGATAATTTGTGTGAATGATTTTGAAGCTTACTTTGTGCTTGTTTTCAACTATTTTCTCTGGCGCTAGAATATCCATCAGAATATGTTGTATCAAGACAGCAGCAAAAAGTGCTGAAATATCCCAAAATGCAGTTGAAGGTAGAGGAACTACCTCAGTTTCAGTCTGAAATAAAGATTTGAACATGATGAGAGTTCAACTGCTTGCCCTTTCATGAGTACAGTTCACTTTTGACATTCACAATTGTTTTTGTTTTTTTAAACACATGACTATAGTTCTTTGTCTGAGTACCAGAGTCAAAGAGGTGATTTAGATGAATGTGTCTAGCCATACAGTGACACTCTTGTTTATAATTCTTGGTCTGTGCCCTTCCTCGTTCCACTTTATTTTGTTCCACTTCATCCTCAGACTCTGGATAAACATGATGGAGATGTTGGAGAGAGAATACATATGCAAGTCATACTTTTGTTTATAATTACTTCTGTATTCTTTATCATTTCTAATGTATAAAAACGGGAGTAATGTTGACAAATATGACTTTATCCTATTCTAACTGGGACTTGGCCCGTTTTTTTGTATGAAACGGTTTGATCTGAGGATGCTCAACTGGTCCTTTTCTTTCATCAAAATTCAACCTCACATGGGATTTAGCCTTTGCAAATGAATGATACTACTCCAACACGAAAATCCTAAAAGGAAATGACCTGTGTCCCTAACTGAAGGAGACCTCGTTTTGAGGACTACCTGCGTTGCATTAGTGCGTGGCGCTACCTCCCCTTTGTGCGTGGTGTGATGCTCGTCGCTGGTACGTGCTCTGCCTGCAAGACAGGAATCCGCTCAGTGTCTGTATGCATAACATCGCTGCTGTGCCGAAGCACAGCCACAGCCAGATCCACCTAGGAGAGAGAGAGAGGGAGGGGAGTCCGACAGACAGACCTGTGGCGATCAGCTGGCTGGATGTGTGTTATTCGTGCAGTGGTGTCCTTACCAGCTCCATGAAAGGTATGGCTGTAACCTTGCGATTAACGCACGAATTTGCACACACTTGACACGCAGCCTACAATCTATGTGCATACACCTGTGAGCTATAGTAGGCTGTATTTGTAAAGCGTAATAATGTATTACATTGTATAATGGAGTCTGAAGCTAAATAATTCCTCTGCGATGTGGAGCCTGGTTATTCTGCACTAGCAGCAATCTATTCTGGATGAGATGAGTCATATTGTCTAAACCTCGATTGGCGGGATTATTTTTCTAACATTAGGAATACATGGTTTACTGTGAATTATTTTTAGCATATAGTAAATTGTTAGTAGTAATAGTTCTACAGGTTAATAAATAGCACATTTTACGAGAAGATATTTCAAAGTCACCAAAGGACATATTGTGACATGCTAGTGCCTTTCAAAAATGTTGAATGTGTAGATTATACTGTATTTCACAAAATATGTCATAGGTTAGATAATCTAAAATAGTATGATCTCTATATGATAAAATTACAAAATATGGTGACATATTTTGAGAATTTTTTTTTTTTTTATAACCTGAAAGCAACCTATAGCCTACTATACTAATTTAATGTCATGTTGTAGTTGGTAGTCTAGTAGGTTAATATAATGTTAATATGAATTAGACAACATATCTTTTTTGGCTGGTTAGACATACAGTACATCAACTACATATATTAGATTCCACCCTGATTTATCTAATCTGATTTATCTAATCTGATTTATCTAATTTGATTGCATCTACAATTTGCAGGCAGTTTGATAATTTAATATAACAAATTAAGGTCCCCAAGCTTTGCATCATCATAATGTGTTTCCAGTATTAAAATGTCCAGACCACCAAAGAAGGAACAATCAGCATCCCAAACTAATAACACTCTGCAATGAATGTCTCCAGTGTGACTATGCTTGGCCTAACAAGCTGTTGCTGCATCCTGCAGAGTAAAAGGGAGGAATTCCTTCTTGATAGGCTAGGGAGCCAGGCAGCTGGGTGAATAGATGTTTCCAAGGGTACTTCCTCTCTTCTGGTCAGAGAGCAAGCAAACTGCAGTTTACACAGTTGGAGGCAATGTACTACACAGTGAATAGTCAGTGTACTTTTATTCTTATAATGTAAAGTTATAGCCAGACACCATCAATCTCTATGCTCAAATCAAGTACTGTACATAAATAACTAACTGACCATATTCCACCATCCTAGAACCTGAGACGTCCTCCTAAAGGACAGGAGAGGTCTGGAGCCTGAGGATGGACACCATCTCCATGCTGGGCAGCGGCTGCAGCAGCCCGGCTTACACCGACACAGCCCACCCTACCACCCCATCCCTGTTCCTCCCCAACGGGGTAAGGAAGAATGGCCCCAGGGACCCTCCTCCCCAAGGCCCCCTCCCCAAGCCTGTCGTAGCCATCCTGGGCTCGGGTGACTTCTCCAAGTGCCTGACCATCCGTCTGCTCCGCTGTGGCTTCCACGTGGTGGTGGGGAGCCGCCAACCCAAACGGGCCGCTGAGTTCTTCCCTCATGTTGTTGATGTGACCCACCATGAAGACGCTGTGGGTAAAGCTTCTGTGGTTTTCCTCGCTATCCGCAGGGAGCATTATTCTGTTCTCTGGGACCTCAAGCATCTGCTGGCAGGGAAGGTGTGTGTGTTTGTGTGTGTGTGTCAGGGGATTTGGTTGTGAGCAAAAAGACACATTTCCATTCTACTTCTTCTTCTAAGGTTCTGGTGGACGTGAGCAACAACCGCCGTGTGAACCAGTACCCTGAGTCCAACGCTGAGTACCTGGCCTCCCTGCTCCCAGACTCTACAGTTGTGAAGGGCTTTAATGTCATATCTGCCTGGGCTATGCAGTCTGGACCCAAAGATGCCAGCAGGCAGGTAAGATGGAAGAAGAGGTCTGTGTCCCAAATGGCTCCCTGTGTCCCATAGGGCTCTGCTCAAAAGTAGTGAAGTATTTAGGGAAAAGGGTGCCAGGTTAATTTCAGGAGTTACTTATTCAGAATGAATTCAGGATCAAACACTGTCTCACTCTTTAACTCATTGCACAGTTAGTCATTCATTTCTAACTTATAAATATTGTATTGCATAAACCACGCAGAGCGACTTAGGACTAAATTAGTATTTTTACATAAATAGAATGTCTCCCCTTGTACAGACTTGTTGCAGGTAACAAACCACTCAGTCTATTAAAGTTGGACCCAGAGCTGAATCTGCTGAAAAAACATTGTTGGCAGCCAAGGCAGTATAGATGTTGACCTGTCTGTCTAGCATGGTTCCAGATCTCTTACCGCTGTGGTGCCGAACTGGCAAGACCGCACAAACAGATCTGGAACCAAGTTAGGCTAACATCCGTCTACAGAGAAATTAAATGGCAGCATCAGACTCTGCAACAGGATCAGCCAAATGGCTGCTGATAGTCTCTAAGCATCCATTGTCCTAAGCACTCGTTTGTTGTGATCTTTTGGACAGCAGCTACCTCTCTCTACATCATTCTCAGTTGTTCAATGTCAGTTGTTACAAACCATTGTTGTTGACACAATCTGATTGGCTGACCTTTCAAAGAGGTGCACTGACATTCTCCTCAATACTACATACCCTCCCCCTACGGCATGATGATGTCATATGCGGGGGACAGATCAAACATGATTATGACATATCACATCTCAGGGTAAAGTCACTGCACCCTCGTCTTTATTCCTATGATATCCTCACTAGAAGGAGTGTAAGGCAGGCTACTGAGCTGGTTAAATCATTAACAGTCTGGTCTGTGTTTGCCTGGGAGGGAGACTAATTCCTCCAAATATTATGCAAGGATTATAGTGAGACTCTACAACTGAGAAGAACATTTTACGCTGCCATCCTTCTTCAAATAAAACCATTCTACACACACACACACACACCACACACCACACAAACACACACACACACAGTAAATTCAATTAACACAATTGGGACAATGAAAAAACAAGCTCAATATTATGAACCAGGGAATCAGATTGTGTTTGTCTCAGTCACAAGGGGTAGAAACAACCACAACCATGTTTTCCTTTAACATAATTATATCTGCAAATTATTTGTTATTTCATGCCTATGATTGACAAGGTAAGCCTTCCGTGAGGTTGTTTAGAAAAAAATGTACACATTACATCACATTCACAATACATGCAATGCACATTGACCATGTCATACATATTAGATTGACTGACTGATTGACTACCTTGATTTATTATTGCTTGATTACCCATTCCTCAAGGTGTACATCTGCAGTAACTCTGTAGAGGGCAGACAGCAGATCATGGAGCTGACCAGGCAGCTCAACTTCACCCCAGTGGACATGGGAGCACTTTCCTCCTCCAGAGAGATTGAGAACATGCCCCTGCGCCTTTTCCCCGACTGGAAAGGCCCCGTGCTAGCCACTGTGGCTCTCTCCATCTTCTTCTTCGCATATTCCTTTGTCCGGGACATCATCCACCCGTATGCGAAGAGCAAGCAGAGTGACTTCTATAAGATCCCTATAGAGATGGTGAATAGGACTCTGCCCACAGTGGCCATAACACTACTCGCTCTAGTCTACCTGGCGGGCCAGCTAGCCGCGGTCCACCAGCTGTACTATAGGACTAAGTACAGGAGGTTCCCTCACTGGCTGGAGGGCTGGCTACAGAGCAGGAAGCAGCTGGGGCTCCTGAGCTTCTTCCTGGGGTGTGTCCACGTTCTCTACAGCCTCTGTCTCCCCATGAGGAGGTCAGAGAGATACCTGCTCCTCAACATGGCCTACCAACAGGTGGGTGATGGACAGAGGGAGGGAGGGTGTGTGTGTGTGTGTGTGTCAAATCAATTAACATTGTATTGGTCGTATACACATGAAATGCTTGTGTTCCTAGCAACAACAGTGCAGTAATATCGAACAATACACTCTAAAAGTAAAATAATATAATTAAGAAATATTGAAATATTAGGACGAGCAATGTCTGAGTCCAGAGTATAAACATATATACTGTGTGTATATATACAGCGCCAGTCAAATGTTTGGACACACCTACTCATTTTTTAAAAATGTTCTACATTGTAGAATAATAGTGAAGACATCACAACTATGAAATAACACATGGAATAATGTAGTAACCAAAAAAGTCTTAAACAAAATCTATTTCAATTAACAGGTGTGCCTCGTTAAAAGTTAATTTGTGGAATTTCTTTCCTTCTTAATGCATTTCAGCCAATCAGTTGTGTTTTGACAAGGTAAGGGTTGTATATAGAAGATAAGCCTATTTGGTAAAAGGCCAAGTCCTTATTATGGCAAGAACAGCTCAAATAAGCAAAGAGAAACGACAGTCCATCATTACTTTAAGACATGAATGTCAGTCAATCTGGAAAATGTCAAGAACTTTGAAAGTTTCTTCAAGTGCAGTCGCAAAAACCATCAGGCGCTGTGATGAAACTGTCTCTCATGAGGACCGCCACAATAAAGGAAGACCCAGAGTTACCTCTGCTGCAGAGGACAAGTTCATTAGAGCTAACTGCACCTCAGATTGCATCCCAAATAAATGCTTCACAGAGTTCAAGTAACAGACACATCTCAACATCAACTGTTCAGAGGAGATAGCTCAAATCATGGTTGAATTGCTGCAAAGAAAACACTACTAAAGCATACCCGTAAGAAGAAGAGACTTGGGTCAAGAAGCACGAGCAATGGACATTAGACTGATGGAAATCTGTCCTTTGGTCCAAATTTCAGATTTTTGGATCCAACCACTATGTCTTTGTGAGATGCAGAGTAGGTGAACGGATGATCTCCGCGTGTGTGGTTCCCACCGTGAAGCATGGAGGAGGAGGTTTGATGGTGTGGGGGTTCTTTGCTGGTGACACTGTCAGTGATTTATTTTGAATTCAAGGCACTCTTAACCATTATGGCTACCACAGCATTCTGCAGCGATACGCCATCCCATCTGGTTTGCGCTTAGTGGGACTATCATTTGTTTTTCAACAGGACAGCGACCCAACACACCTCCAGGCTGTGTAAGGGCTATTTGACCACGAAGGAGAGTGATGGAGTGCTGCATCAGATCTGGCCTCCACAATCACCTGACCTCAACCCAATTAAGATGGTGTGGGATGAGTTGGACCGCAGAGTGAAGGAAAAGCAGCCAACAACCGCTCAGCAGACAGTGGATTGCGAAAGTATTCACCCCGTTTGGCATTTTTCCAATTTTGTTGCCTCACAACCTGGAATTAAAATATATATATTTTTTAAGGGTTTGTATCATTTTATTTACACAACATGCCTACCACTTTGAAGATGCAAAATATATTTTATTGTGAAATTAACAAGAAATAAGACAAATAAGACAAAACAAAACTGAAGACTTTAGCGTGCATAGCTATTACATTTTTGCCCATTCTTCAGGTAATTGCTTGCACCACTTCAGGTAATTGGTTGCCCATTCTGAAGGTAATTGGTTGCACCAGATCTTATTTAGGGGCTTCAGAGAAAGGGGCTCTCACCACTTTTACGCACCACTTTTCCGTTTTTTATATTTAAAAAACAAAAATGTAAAAGTCATTTTTAGTCATTTTTAAGTCATTTTTAAAATTTCACTTCACCAATTTTGACTATTTTGTGTATGTCCATTACAAGAAATCCAAATAAAAATCTATTTCAATTACATTTTGCAATGCAACAAAATATGAAAATGCCAAGGTGGATGAATACTTTTGCAAGGCACTGTATGTGGGAACTCCTTCAAGACTGTTGAAAGTTGATTCCTCATTAAGCTGGTTGAGAGAATGCCAAGAGTAAAAAAAAATAAAGAAAAACCCTTGAATGAGTAGGTGTGTCCACACTTTTGACTTGTACTGTATGTGTAATGGGATGTATAGACAATATGGACACTATATGGATAGAACATTTAGTATATCTGAAGAATAGTGTTTGTGTCAGGTCAAAGACACCCTTCATAAATGCTGTTGTTTATGTAATTGAGGTCTGTAGATGTTTTATCAGATTTAAGTTCACTTTGGAATCGTGAATCAGCAACAATGCAGCAACACTGTAACCGTTATGCAGTTTTATTCTCCTCTATAATTCTAATCTTGAGAGTGACCCACATGGAAGTGATTGGATGTTTGGCCTCAGAGTGACTCATCTATTTGTGCTGTGGCTCCTGAGGCATGGCCATAAACAACACTTACGACAGCCAGCCAGCTGCACTGGGAAGACCACAGAGGGACAAACAGCATGCACATACTGTAGATCCTTCGGTTACCATATAGTACACATCTCCTTCTTCACAAACTAATTGCAATGCATCTTTTCCTGATGGTGTTTCTTCTTGTTCATATAAGTGAAACTATAAGCTAGGTTCTCATTCCAATTGGGTATTGTGACCAACATACATCTTCCAGTATATGTAACGGTAGTACATCCAACATTTATCTACTGATCTGTGTGGCATACCGTAGTGTGTCATATCTGCATCTTCACCGGTTTAATCTCAGTTTATTCATTCACGTCCTCCTCTGACCTTCATCTGTCTCTTACTGCAACCCCCTTCCCAGCATCCTTCATTCTCACGCACACACAAACCCTTCTAGCTGTGTGTGCCTGTCGATCCAGGCCACACAATCAGCTGCACTCTCAAGCACATCTCTCGCTGTGTGTTTTGCTTCTCAAACACACCTCTGGCTGTGTGTTTATGTGTGGTGTGTGTGTGTGAATCCAGGCCACCTCACCCTGTCAGCCTGTCCTCTAGTTCAGGCCTGTTACACCCATATGGCCTCATGAGGTGCTCCTGCAGTTGTATTTAAATTGTTTGATATGCTGCATGCGGTTTTTCTTTATTTCACCTTGTGTGAGGCACACACACGCACGCACGCACGCACGCACACTGACACACACTGACACAGCTAGTGGACTGTAGAGGCTTTTGTTAATGAATGAACACTGCCAAATTTAGATCGAAAACTAGGTCTCCTCATTTAGATAAATCAGGCAGCGGCATTTTTGAAGGGATGATATTTAATTTTCTTTGTCATTTTTAATCAGGTGTGTGTGTGTGTGCGTGCGTGCAGTTGTGAGTTTATTTCATGTTAAGTGAGTGTTTATTTGTGAATACACTATGCTTGTGTGACTTTGTTTTCTATTCATACATTATGTGTTTACTGAATGTATGTGTGTCTGTGTTCTCCTCTCTGCAGGTCCATGCTAACGTGGAGAACTCGTGGAATGAGGAGGAGGTGTGGAGAGTAGAGATGTACCTGTCCTTTGGTATCATGAGCCTCGGGCTCCTTTCTCTCCTGGCCGTCACCTCCATTCCTTCTGTTAACAGCGCCCTCAACTGGAGGGAGTTCAGCTTTATTCAGGTACTCAGACAGACACTGTTGATGATGATAATAATGGTGAGGATGAAGATGGTGACGAGGATGATGAACATTCTTATGGAAAGGCCTCTGATTAATAATACTGACTAAGAAATAATAACAAGCTGTCAACCTCTGGGTAAAACATTTGTTTTGTTTTCTGAGTAGTCTTTTTCATGTTGTTTGTAATCATGTTCTTACTGTAGATGTAAAAGCTGTGATATAATGTATTGTTGATGCATGCATGTGTTTCTCTCGCTCTCCATCTCCCCAAGTCGACGCTGGGTTACATCGCTCTGCTTATCGCTACGTTCCATGCTCTGCTGTTCGGCTGGAAGCGGGCCTTTGACGAGGAGGCTTACCGTTTCTACCTACCCCCTAACTTCGTGGTGGCCCTGGCCCTGCCCGTGTGTGTCATCCTGGGGAAGGTGTTCCTGCTGATCCCCTGTGTGGGACGGAGGCTCCACAGGATCAAACGGGGAGCTGAGAGCAGCCAGTTGCGTCAGGACCCTGTTGGGGCAGCAGCACACGTCTCACCAGAGAGGGTCACTATCATGTGAATGGATGGATGGATGGATGGATGATAGGTGGATGATAGGTGGATGTGTAGATAGACAGACAAGCAGACGTATGAACTTTATTGATCCTCAGAGGAGAAATTGGATTGTGGAACTGGACTGTGAAGCCAGAGCCCTGGGTTGGTTGGGCCACACAACCAGACTGGGCCAGACTGCAGCATAGCCTATCTAGCTATCGATATTCTGCCAGTGCTCTAGCTAGCTACCACTGCCCTGCCAATGATCGATCAGACATACGTCTCTGCTCTTCAGTGACACTTTGATGACACGCTGCCATGACCAACCATACTGTAACATTTCCAACAGCATTTAATGAGCCCCTAGTTCCAGACAATATATATTAAGGATAATTAGCCTATATGCTATATGCCATTGGATCTGTGGTTCGGTCAGTGCTGCAAAAGGCACAATGTGGTTCTGTGACTTGTCTGAGTATTGTCTACAAATTGCCAATTTCCTTGTTGTAGAATTATAATAGTCACCATGGAATTATGTTCAGCCCATGTACCATGTGTTTTTAGATATGTACTTTTAGGAATTATGATATATGTGAAAATAGTATTATATGTGAAATCAATGTAAGAATGTTGACTGAGAATCACACACTTGAGAAAACATGTTTCGATGATCTGTGTCACTGTGTTCAACAGACAGAAAAATGTGCCAAAAAAAAAAATAATGTATTTTTTACACGGTCAATAGAAATGATGTAGCAGGTTATTGTTGAATCAAGCTATTTGTTGTCATGTTGTCAAATAATTGAAGTCATGTAATTAAGGAACAACATTCATGTATACTGTGTGTGTATTGATAATGCAGTACTGTATGATACACATGCATCCTAAAAATTATCATTTCATGACACTATCCTTGGTATAAAACGTATTTACTAGTAGTCATACTTCACAACAACACAACCATCTGTAGTGAATAATGTGACAATCCACAAAGACTTGATCCAGATGTTTGTATACTATTGATAAGTTTATTTCCTAGTCCTTCTGCTTGGATTAAGAGAGCCTAGTCAGTAGGAGAACATATCAGCTATCAACCTGCAACATGCCAAACAATCTGTCAAATTGTCATCGAGCCTATCCCCCTGTATTAGAGTATGTTGAAAGAGCATGTGTGACAACATGTTTGAAAATACACTGAACAAATATATAAACGCAACATGTAAGGTGTTGGTCCCATGTGTCATGAGCTGAAATAAAAGATCCCCAAAATGTTCCATACACAAAAAGCTTATTTCCCTCAAGTTTTGTGCACACATTTTATTTACATCCCTCTTAGTGAGCATTTCTCCTTTAACAAGATCATCCATCCACCTGACAGGTGTGGCATATCAAGAAGCTGATTAAACAGCATGATACTTGCACAGGTGCACCTTGTGCTGGGGACAATAAAAGGCCACTCTAAAATGTGCAGTTTTGTCACACATCTCAATGCCACAGATGTCTCAAGTTTTGAGGGAGCATGCAATTGACAAGCTGACCTCAGGAATGTCCACCAGAGATGTTTCTAGAAAATTTAAAATGAATTTAGTTCTAGAGAATTTGGCAGTACGTCCAACGACGGCCTCACGACCGCAGACCACGTGTATAGCATTGTGTGGGCAAAAAGTTTTCTGATGTCAAGGTTGTGAACAGAGTGCCCCGTGGTGGCAGTGGGGTTATGGTATGGTTAAGCATAAGCTACGGAAAACAAACACAATGGCATTGTTATCATGGCAATTTGAATGCACAGAGATAACATGACGAGATCCAGGGGTGCATCTTTCACTGGGGACGGGGGACGGGGGGACGGGGGGGGGACACGGGGGACATGTACCCCACCACATTCTGAAATTCCATTTTTGTCCTCCCCAGTTTTATCATTGGAATGTGATACAAAACTAGGAAATGTTGTGCCTCAGGACCATGTGGACGCCTCCGAGCAGTCGGGAAGTTGTTTGGAGTGTTTATCTGACAGAAGATAATTATATATATATGTCCCCCCACTTCTAAAACCAATTACGATCCTGACAAGATCCTGAGCCCCATTATCGTGTCATTCATCTGCCGCCATCACCTCATGTTTCAGCATGATAACGCACAGCCCCATGTCGCAAGGATCTGTGCACAATTCCTGGAAGCTGAAAATGTCCTAGTTCTCTGGATCGACTTGACGACAGCGTGTTCCAGTTCCCTCCAATATCCAGCCGAATCACACAGCCATTGAAGCCTCTACCTTTTTATTTAAGGTATCTGTCACCAACAGATGCATATCTGTATTCCCAGTCATGTGAAATCCATAGATTAGGGCCTAATACATTTATTTCAATTGACTGATTTCCTTATATGAACTGTAACTCAGTAACATCTAGGAAATTGTTGCATGTTGAATTTATATTTTTGTTCAGTATAAATATGATTTACTGTGCATTTCTCTGTATTCACTGTCATCTGCCGTGTAATTACAAAATGTTGCCGATTGTTTAATATATTGATGAATAACCACCTACTCTGAAGAGAAAAGAGGAGACGGAGAGGAGCGCAGAGGAGAGGAGCGTTGCATGCACTCAGGCCAGTACTTCACCTTAACCACTAGGGGTCAGTGCCTAACAACATTGATGGACTTGGTACCTCTCTTATGGATTCCCACCCTCTAAACAAGTTATCTCTAACTGGTTTCTCACAGAAAGCAGTCAATTTATTGATACCAGCTGTCCTGTCCCCGCTTAGAGCATCTCGCACACATGCTTAATTCCATCTCCTTTTGATTCACGCCTGAAAAGCAGCTTATCTTTAGAGGCTGGTAAATTCTAATGGACAGCAGTGGAAAACAAATGGCCCTCTAAAACAGGCTACGGCTAATGATTGTGATAATATGTTTTGTATGCATGCTATTCATAGCCTGCATCTTAACATAAAGGAATGGTGAATGTAGGTCATGGACCAAGCATATACATGTGTCCCAATGGAACCCTATTCCCTATATAGTGCACCACTTTGCACTACTATTGTTTAATGTGTAATGCACTATAAGGGAAATTGGGTGCCATTTGGGACAAGAACTATATGATTCTGGTCATGGTGTCAAGTACGCTTGACCTCAACCCCCTGCTAGCAGTTGTACAAGCCTAAAGTCTACGATCAGAGGCTGTTTGTTTGTAATACCTTCGATCGTCACCATCAACAATTCGACAACCAGCTCTCCAACTCATCCGCCACACACCTCCAGTGTTCTCTCAGTCCTAGTGGAGCAGCTCCTCATGTGAAGTGGGCTGGCTGTACGAGACATTGTCATGTCATTGTGCTTTAGCTATACCAGCCCCATAGTGAATGCTACTTTTCTATTTCCATTTGTCCCATAATTCCTCTACAAATAATGAGGATGAGTCTGTGGGTAGAGGAGACACACACACACACACACACACACACACACACACACACACACACACACACACACACACACACACACACACACACACACACACACACACACACACACACACTAGAGGAGCCGCACTTCTACACTGTGTCACGATTTGGGAGAGCGGGTTGGATCGAGCGGGTTGCCATGGACACAAATATGCTTCCTGTCGCCGCGCAGAGACGGGGGAAGAGATTAGTCTTAATTAATGCTTGTGATCAACAAACAACAAGAGATGGGCCTCCTCTTATCCTCCGCCGCAGGTTAGCAACACAAACCCCTAATAACGACAATAATGGGCCCACAATGAAAGCCTGGATGGGTGCTCAACATTACAATGAAATAACAAGATGCTGCGTTTCAATGGAACTCTGAAAACAAACATTTTTTAGATATATATTCTTCTTGCCAAGCCCAGGAGTGCGCTAAAAATAGCATACAAGCAGTTTTAATATGAGCTCTGCAGTGCATGGCTTGACTCAAGTCTCGGGCAATTCTACACAATTGAAAGCTAATTTCCTGCAATTCTAGCCATGCTGCCTGGGGCAGTGAGATCATTTAGCAGTTTTAAAGCAAATTTCTCGCAATTCTGCACATTTTGCTATGGCGCAGAACGTTTTTAGGCTTAAATTACAGTGCTTTTAAGTAAAAAAAACGACATTTTGGGGGAATACAAGAAAAAATGTAGCATTGATAGAGTACTGTGGATAACAATATCCCTGTGAGCCTCCCGGCCCATGTTGTCCATCTAAGGGGTTAAGAACATACATTGTGGATGAATAATGTTGCATTACATTGCACCCTAAACCCGTTCAATGGATCCCTTGTCCAAAATGTGTTTAATCTGTTGTTGCTAGCAATATTCATACAAAAATCTGTTGTAATTATTATTATATTTTTTAATAACTATATTGAGATCTGGCCTCTGACCCGAAACCCCTGCCCTAACTAACTGAACAATACTTTTTCCTACTTTTTTCCTGATAGCAGGCCCAATGATCAAGTGCAATGACAGGAACGTTTGTGGTCAGTACAAAACAAAGGGTTGCATTCTTCTGATACAAACACTGTTTCCCTGGCTGAAGCGGTACCTATTGGACACTTAGCTCAAATGGACGCCATCAATGCCCTGTTGACTGGTCATATTGTGGACTGCCACACCAAATACATTAGCAAAACAATGCAAAACTTTATACTTAATTTTAAATGATCAGACCTTGCTGTGCTTTGTGGATGTTGATTTGCGGTCTTGGACTGCAAACAACTATTTCACTGTAGAGTGACTGTGGGTGGAAGGACGCTATTCTGAACAGTGGCTCTCTTTATTATCGATGGCTGGCCGTATAGCAGTTCTCACCCACTGTCCACGTAGAAAAGAGAAGGCAGATTATTCCTCTAATTACTTAATCTAGTTACTAAATCTACTATCAGCATAGTGACACACATTTTATAGAGCATCTTTGGTATTGTTGTACTCAATCCTCCTCTCTTTCCCTGTCTGTCTCTTTCTCTCTCTCTCTCTCTCTCTCTCTCTCTCTCTCTCTCTCTCTCTCTCTCTCCCTCTCTCTCTCTCTTCCTCTCTCTCTCTCTCTCTCTCTCTCTCCTTTTTTCACTCTCTTCCTCGATCGCCAGATCACTCTTTACAGCCTGACTTCATTTCCCATCTTGTTGAAGTGCGTGGTGAGTCTGCAACAACCCCTGCTCCTCTCTGTTTAGCTGTGGGTGGTTGGAGCGTTGTTTTTCCACTGTTTCCCTCCCGCTCTCATCACTCACTGTGCCATGACACAGTTTGTACCATCAGCCCACACAATGTAGAGGACAGCCTTCTTCCTGTACTCAACTGACAACTCTCTCTTTGTCTTGTTCCTCTGATTTTGTTTTCTAGCTCACACTCATCTTGGCATCCATTATGTCTGTCTGTCACTCTCACGTTGTCTTTCTCAATATTTAACTACTTAAAAAATAAAAATAAATCTCTTCTCTCTACATCTAAACCAACCGTAGTTTGTTGTGCAATTGAGTTCTTGTTACAGCAAACTACATTTAGCGGACCCCACTATACCCCCTCAAGCAGGGGCCATTTTGGCCATGGAGGGTGTTCTTGTTCTGATCTTTTGCCCATCCTCTTAATGAAAATAAAACTGCTTTGCCTAATGTTATGTGCAGATCCATCTTTATCATGCAGGGCATCAAGAAACTTGCCTGCATCCCACTTCTGAACAACTGCCAATAAAGGCAATCAGAGCGTGTAAAGGAGAGGCCCCCGGATACAGAGAGAAAAAGAAAGACAAAGAGATGGGGAGAGAGAGAGAGAGATAAAGAGAGAGAGAGAGAGAGAGAGAGAGAGAGAGAGAGAGAGAGAGAGAGAGAGGGAGAGGGAGAGAGAGAGAGAGAGAGCAAGTCAAAAAGACAGCCTCAGAGAGGACATCCAAGGGTACATTGTCCCTTCTAGACACAAAAGCATCCCTCATGGAAAGTGCTTATTTCACATAGACCTTAGACCTTTGTGCTTTTTGACCCTATAGGCAGTGAGAGCAATAGGAAGCAAAACACCCGTTAAAATGTATGCATAGACAATCAAGCATGGAATATTATGGATATCTGTTGGATGCTAGTCTTCAAAACAGGATGTTTGTCACTTTGTGACCAAGCCATCAGACTATACTGCAGTGGGAGGGAGTGGCATTTGAAAGGCTGTTGCTATGTGTGACAGAATCACTGTGACAGTTGATCAGGCAGAGGAGTGGGAGGGTGGCAGCTGCTCCGAACAGCCTGGTGATGAGTAGGAAGGGCTGACCCCCCCTGCTACTGCACTAATTAAGATCTTATTATTAAAGTGTGCTTTATGGACGTGAGACTAATGTGCTCAAAGGTAACACAATATATTTTGTATAGTAGCTTTAGTTTCAACTATGGCTTTTCTTGGTCTATTCGCTGTCAAGCCCATTGATGGATGGTGTCATTTTAGGAAGAAGGAAATAAACCGCGGTATGCTGCTACTGCTTCACAGCGACTCTTTTCTAAAATATTAAGCATTACGACACTAGAGAAATGACATAAAATCACTTTCTAGAAAATGTTCTCAGTCGGAAGTAATCTGGCTTATATGTTATAGCGGTCAGATACAAATGCGACTCAGCGTTTGTCATTTCTTAGAGCGGTATCTTAACTACTATTTGACATATGGAGCCGCTGAGTGGAGGCAGCCAGTGTCGGGTCCAACCGACGTACCTCCTGAAGAAAATACAACTGGTGTTTTTATTGGAGCACATCAAAGACTGCCAGTTGAGAAAGGTTTGCATGTGATGTATTGGTGCCCACGGTAAAGAGCTCCATCAAATCATCACCCTGAAACAGTTCTATTTGTCAAACTGAAAGCTGTGTGTGTGTGTATTTGGTTGGGTGGGGGGGACGAGTGGCTGGGGGGTACAGGTGCGTGTTGGGCAGACAAAGGAAGGGAGAGAAAAGCCTACCCCACACACACCTAATACACACAACATGTTTCTAATCACAACCACTAACCCTATAGCATCACCTTCATCCTAATCCCATACCTCAACACTATACTCACCACCAGCTCCTTTCGACAAACCCCCGAATGATTTGTCTGTGTCTGGGTTTATCCAGATCGACAGCCAGTGGAGATAATCATTTTACAAAGTCGGCAAACCATATCAGATCCCCAACTAAAAACATGCAAGTTTTGTATTCTGTTATCAAAAGATAAGCAGCTAAGTCTATTTCTGCAAGCAAAGAGATGCCCAACGAGGGTTGTTATTCCACTCTGTTTAAGCTCTTGTTAGTTTAGGCATTCTAGCCAGACTTCATCTCACATCTAGATGTGGTGTGGTAAGTTTCATTCTCTCTCTCTCTCTCTCTCTCTCGCTGTCCCTCTCTGTCTCTCTGTCTCTCTGTCTCTCTGTCTCTCTGTCTCTCTGTCTCTCTGTCTCGCTCCCTCCCTCCCTCCCTCCCTCCCTCCCTCCCTCCCTCCCTCCCTCTGGGGAACTGTGGGTGGTAGAAATGTTGTTCCGGGCTGTTCTCTTCCTTCTCTCATCAATCGCTGTGCTGTGCCACTCTAACCCAATTTACACCAGCCCACACAAGGAGAAGGACAGGCTCTGCTACTTGCCTGGCAAACTCTTTCCACTCTATCTTGTCCTTTCTCCCTCACAGCTTCTCTCTGTTATTCTCTCTCTGTGTCTTTTGGTCTTCCTCTCACCGTCGTTCTCTAACTGTTTGTTCTTTCCTTCTTGGCTGTCTTTTGTCATCTCGTTGGAGACCGTTGGACACAACAGTGTAACATCAGTTTACAACGGCATCAGCCATAACACCTGGGAATTTGTATTATGGGAGTCTTTGGGTTGCAATAAGTGGGAGATACATTAACATAGCAGTTTCTATTTCAACCAGAGAGGGCAGTGCAGTACATCAGTTACTTTCATTGTCACAAAATGCAAGCGTCAATGTTCAACAGACTTGTTTGGTGCTTCTGATGTGGTGGTCAATAGCCCAGTCAGTGAAAACTGACCCTGGTTAAGGTCAATACACCCCAGAGAGTGTTGCTAATTTAGACATGCAGATGTTGGTGTTGGATAGACTAAGCAGGGAAGACAGAGACACCATTTAGGCCCACGACTGGGCTTGGGAGGCTTGGGGAGGAGGGGGGTCTGTCTGGAAGCCTAATACGTGTTACTAAGTGAGTCACTTCCCTCCTCAGCCTTACTGACCTTTATGAAAACGTGTAATAAACACCTCAAAGACGTCAATAACCGCCACATGAGTCACTGTCACTGTTACCAGTTGGGCTCAGACTGGAGAAATGTATTCTGAACTGAATCAGAAAGAGCAGAAGCAGTGGCTCTGTGTATAACTCAACTAAAGTTGAGTTTAAAGTCCCTTTCTGGTGTATTCAGTTTAATGATTAGACAAGAGAGAGTTCATACTTTCAACTCTTCAAACCCTGCTACGGTCTATTTGGACTGAAGAAACACAACTTGAAATTAGCTTGATGCTAGATGGCAGTATAAAAAGGTGGGCTCATTTTGGCCAATTCAACTGATGGGCCATGTCTAAAGATTGTTGTGTTTGAACAAAGAAAGAAAGTTTTCTATACTAACAAAAATTTTGTACAGGATATTTCAACTATACCTTAGAAACTAGGGATGTGAGTCTTTCCCTTTCAAGACGATTCAATACGTATCTAGATACATGGGCTCCGATACAATACAGGAATTTGTTTTAGTTTGAAACGATTCGGTGTGTGTGTGTGTGTGTGTGCGCACGCGCGCGCGTGTGTGTGTGTGCGCGCGTGCGTGTGTGCGCGTGTATGGGTGTGTGTGTGTATAAATGGTGTATGTCTGGGGTGGCAGGTAGCCTAGTGGTTAGATGTTTGGACTAGTAACTGAAAGGTTGCTAGATCGAATCCCTGAGCTGACACGGTAAAAATCTGTCGTCCTACCCCTGAACAGGGCAGTTAACCCACTGTACCCCAGTAGGCAGTCATTGTAAATAAGAGTTTGTTCTTAACTGACTTTCCTACCAGTTAATAAAAAAAATATATATTATGTAGGCACCTGAGCAGGGCCTTAAGGGAGACTAGGCATCTACTACCAGTACAGCTATCAGATTAGGGTGGTTAATGTAGCCTTTTTTCGTCCATTCACTTTGGAACTGAAATCACCATCACCCACTAATTAACTTGTTATTTTTGCAGATTAAATATTTTAGCTAGTAATGTATCAATATGTATTATTTACAAATGAGCTATGACATAGCCAGTGGCGAACTGTCATTCAGGGCAGGTGTGGCTTGTTTTGAGCCCCACATTTTTTGTAAAAATAAAATACATTTTTGGTGGTGAGGGCTTGCCTGTTTTGCATGTTATTTTGGCATTAATACATATCACATATCGGTTTGCAAATAATGTAAAAAATATATATATCATTGAGTTAATAAAGCTGCATAAAAGCAGACAGGTGTTTCAGCATAGCTCAGTGCTTTCTGTGGTGGTAGGGCAGGCCAGCAGAAAATAGGAGCATTGCACTGTGATTGGCTCAGTGTTCTGTCACTCATTGGGACACTATATCACCCGCCTTTAGTAAGGGTAGACATCACTGCACCTGTACATAGCCCATCTGTAAATAGCCCATCCAACTACCTCATCCCCATAATGTATTTATTTATTTTGCTCATTTGCACCCCAGTATCTCCACTTGCACACTCATCTTCTGAACATCTTCTATTCCAGTGTTTATTTGCTATATTGTAATTACTTCGCCACCATGGCCTATTTATTGCCTTACCTCCCTTATCCTACCTCATTTGTACACACTGTATATAGACTTTTTCTACTGTATTATTGACTGTATGTTTGTTTATTCCATGTGAAACTCTGTGTTGTATGTGTTGAACTGCTTTGCTTTATATTGGCCAGGTCGACAGTTGTAAATGAGAAATTGTTCTCAACTAGCCTACCGGGTGTTAAGGGATTTAAAAAAAATCAATAATGACTAATTATGTATACATTTCAATCAGGACTGACTAATCAGAATACTATTATGTTACTGTATAGATGTATGCATTTTATTTTAATCCTAGTACTGAATACAATGTGTGTAATTATAATCAAGAATTAGAACAATGACTGTCTGTTCCTTGGTAGAAACAAATGAACTAATCGTCAGACTGGCTAGAATGCTTATCTACACAGGGAGGCTTTGGCTTGGTCATAAATGATCTATACTGGTGGGGGTCGATGTAGGAAGGCTTGAGAACTATACTGCCATTGTACCGGAGTGGAGGAGGGACGGGACAGTTTGAAACCTAATGACGTCATTTTCAGTTTATAACCTGTTGTAAATTGTATCATATTCAGTACTCTCGAGAATAAACGCTAGTGCTTGATTTTGAGACTGGTCTACGCCCATTTTATGCAAATAAGTTTCTTACAAATCCTTAGAAATGGGCTGAGTGTATTAATTGAATTGGGTAATAAACATATAGGAATTTAATATCCTCTAACACCTGGTTAAATAAAGGTGAAATAAAATACAATTAAAATGAAATAAAATCAAGAATGTGAGCCCTTTGGGTGCTGCCATAGAGTTACATTAGAAGTGCCCTTCCAAAAAGGCTCAAGGTCATTTGACACAGATAAAATGACGTCAATCACGTTATATCTACAGTAGCTTTGATTGGAATTTTACTTTCAAAATCTTAGCTAGCAGTCATCATCATTAATCAAGTAGACAATCTACTGGCAAATCCTTTTAAATCCTTGTCATATGAAGAGAAATAATGAAGATACATTACAGATAAAAATGTATCGGTGCTCATCGGCCATTGGACATAAACATTGCACAACAAGTTGGAAATCACAAATTCAACAATGAGTTGTTTGGAAGAAATTGGTGACAGTGGCAAATCGCAAGCATAGGCAACTGGGAAGTCAGACTGGGAAAATACGTTTTGAACAGTCATCCAACTCGGAATTGTAAATCTTTTTCTTTGATGACAAAATTTGACAAACAAAGGACCACCACGCACAACAAGGTGAGTCCAATAATGTCTTATATGCTGCTGCATAAATGATGTAATATACCAGGGAGATATGGTCAGCTATGGTCAGCTATGTTTTGTTTGAATGAATTGAACTGAATGAATTGTTTCGCTGCCAGACAAGGCTCCGCTGATAGCCAAGGGTAGAGGTGGTAAGGATTCCCTCCATTGTGCTGGAAAGAAATCTCTGCTGTTGGGAAAGCTTTATGTCGGCCCTAACACCTCGCAGTGCACCTCGCAAAAGTGATTGCTGTCCTCATTAATATATCAACTTTACCTTGTATATCTAAAAATGACCATCTACATTGATGGTTCAAAGCAAAACTACCAAAACTATTGTTGATGCTAAACCTGGACAATCAAAATAAAATATATTAATTGTATGCTCTGTTCAGCAGGTTTAGCCAGACGAGAGTTGTGGTAACTTTTATTCCGGTAAAACAACATTTTCAACAGCGGATAAATAACAATAACCTTTCAAATTACACGGGTTATCACTTAACTAATGAAGCCTAATATCACCTGTCATTTTAGCATTTGAATGATAAAGGTGCTGTGCAGATGAGCAAAATCAGGAACAGGCCACCTCCCTTGTGTTGGTCAGTGCGCGAAGCTGGTTACAGTGCAGAGTTTGACTAAGCTACTGCTATTTGCCTGGGGTTATTTGGCATGCCATAATATGGACTTGGTCTTTTACCAAATAGGGCTTTCTTCTGTGTACTACCCTTACCTTTTCACAACACAACCGATTGGCTCAAATGCATTAAGAAGGAAATAAATTTGACAAATTAACATTTAAAAAGGCACACCAGTTAATTGAAATGCATTCCAGGTGACTACCTCATGAAGCTGGTTGAGAGAATGCCAAGAGTGTGCAAAGCTGTCATCAAGGGAAAGGGTTGCTACTTTCAAGAGTTTCAAATATTAACATGACACTTTTTGGGGTTACTACATGATTCAATATGTGTTATTTCATAGTTTTGATGTCTTAACTATTATTATACAATGTAGAAAATAGTCAAAATAATAAGTAGGTGTGTCCAAACTTTTGACGGGTTCTGTAGGTCTTGAATGGCAGGAAGCTTGGCCGCAGTGATGTATTGTGCCGTATGCACTACCCTCTGTAGCGCCTTATGGTCAGATGCCGAGCAGTAGCCGTACCAGGCGATGATGCAACCGGTCACGATGCTCTCAATGGTGCAGCTGTATACATTTTTGAGGATCTGGTGACCCATACCAAATCTTTTCAGTCTCCTGAGGGGCAAAAGGTGTTGTCGTGCCCTCTTCACGACTGCCTTGGCGTGTTTGGACCATGACAGTTTGTTGGTGATGTGGACACCAAGGAACTCGAAACTCTCGACACGAACCACTATAGCCCCGTCGATGTTAATCTCCTTTATCTTTCTCACATTGAGGGAGAGGTTGTTGTCCTGGCACCACACTGCCAGGTTTCTGACCTCCTCCCTATAGGCTGTCTCATCGTTGTCGGTGATCAGGCGTGATGTTAGGCTCCACTGTTGAGTTGTCAGCAAACTTACTTGTTCATATAAGAAACAGTTATAGTTCATATAAGGAAATCAGTAAATGGAAATAAATTAATTAGGTCATAATCTATAGATGTGACATGACTGGGAATACAGATATGCATCTGATGGTCACAGATACCTTAAAAAAAAGGTAGGGGCGTGGATCAGAAAACCTGTCAGTATCTGGTGTGTATATCAATTAACTCATGTAGCGCAACACATCTCCTTCGCATAGAGTTAATCAGGCTGTTGATTTTGTTCTGTGGAATGTTGTCCCAGTCCTTTCCAATGGCTTTTGCTGTATATTGGCGGGAACTGGAACATGCTGTCGTACACATCGATCCAGAGCATCCCAAACGTGCTCAATGGGTGACATGTCTGGTGAGTATGCAGGCCATTGAAGAACTGGGAC